>NC_134362.1:45020174-45167674 GCF_048569485.1 Anomaloglossus baeobatrachus
TCTTATGGAGCTTCCTCACCTTTTCACAATCTGTGCTTTTGCAGGTTGTTTTGTTTCCTTTTTAACTGTAGACGCTGATTTTATATGTTTCTCTAAGGGGTCGAAAACCAGGAAGCAGTCGAAAAAATGGAGGCACGGCAATGAAAGGAAAGGATAAGAAGCAATCGGAAACAGACTCTGAGCAAGAGGTGAGCACGTCCCCAAAATAATTTGTTTGAAAGGAAAAATTACTTTAGGACTTTATTTCAAGGGTTTTTTGTTTTTATTTGTTTAATGACGTCCCTAAGTTGCTGATATAAGGTACTTTTTGTTTTATAAGACGGATCAGAGTAAAACACGCACTCCAAATTTAGAGGGGAAAAAAAGGGGAAAAAAAAAAATATGGGGTCCGTTTTACAATTCTGTGGTGGAGCGAGGTCCAGATGCTGGAGTAGGGCAATGCTGCGGGCGGTGCGGCAGGTGTCCCAGATGCTCGCTGCGGGCGCTGTGAGGCAGAAGGAACATCCAGGAACTGTCGGCGGTGCGGGCTTCAAAGAAATGTGCCCGGAGTCAGCGAATGCGCAGATGGAGCTCTCGGCTCAATGACAAGCAGAGATCTCATATCTGTGCACGTGCCACCTCCAGGCGCTATTTTCCTTAAGTCCACTGTAGGGAGATAAATGGGCTGGGGGCGACGCGCGCGCAGATGAGATCTTGGCTTTTCATTGAGCTGAGAGATCCATCTGCGCATGCGCTGACTCCGGGCACCATTATTTGAAGCCCTCACTGATGACCTTTTAAGAATGGCCCCTACCTCACCGCCCACAGCAACTCCTGTAACCCCTCTCCACCTCCCCCGCTAAGTTACATTCGGATTTTAAAATGTTTTGTGTGTGTGTGTGTACACGGGGAGAACATACAAACTCCTTGCAGATAGTGTCCTTGGTGGGATTTGAACCCAGGACACCGGCGCTGCAAGACTGCAGTGCTAACCACTGTGTGTGTGTGTGTGTGTGTGTGTGTGCATATAATATGTATATGTATAATATGTATGTGTATGTGTGTGTGTGTGTGTGTGTGTGTGTGTATATGTATATGTGTATATATATATATATATATATATATATATATAATTATAATGTATGTATAGACAATGTGTGTGTAATATATATATATATATATATATATATATATATATATATATATATATATACATAATATATATATTACACGCATCTTGTGTGTGTATATATATATATATATAATATATTACACACGCATATATATGATCTTTTTTTTTTTTTTTAAAGAAATAGTATATAAAAGAATATCTGTGTCTTTCTGGTCCCTATATATTTACCCCAGTAACCCCTAAACCTTTTTTTTTTTTTTTTTTTTTTTTTTTTAGTTAAAATGCAGTGAGATTGGCAATCTATAATGTATTTGTGTGAAACCAGCCTTAAACTGATTGTCTGGTTTTAAAGATACTGATGTCTTTTAATTGGGATAGGTCATCACTATCAGTTCAGTGGGGGGTCTTGACACCTGGCACCCCCACTAATCAGCTGTTCAGAAGTCGCCAGGTACTACAGAAAGGCTCCTATTCAACAGTGTCACCAGAGCTGATCGGTGGGGGGTGTCATGTGTCTGATATTCATCATTATTATCTTTAGGCTGCACTCTCCCTTTAAGGAATACTATTCTGTAAGTGAAGCAGAAGTTTACTTTCATGTTAACAGGAGGATTCTGAAGGCACTGAGTCGGAAGGTGACGAAGAAATGTGTCCTGCCCCGCCTGCAAATATTCAATCCCAAGTCTCATTTCAAAGGTAACATATGCGGTGTGACCTGAAGGCCTAATGTTAAGGGTGTACGGATTCCTCAACCTGCATCTGTGATCATTGGGCAGATATATTTGTGCCCCTTGTTTCAGTCATTAGGGCTTTAAAGTTGTATATGAACTTTGAACAGTTTTATTTTTCTTTTTAGGCTATGTGCACACGCTGCGTTTTTTTGACGCTGCGTTTTTGTGCGTTTTTGGCCGCTAAAAACGCACAAAAACGCACCTGCGTCGAAAAAACGCGGCAAAAAACGCACGCGTTTTGCCGCGATTTGGTGCGTTTTTTTGCTGCGTTTTGCTCACTGCGTCCTTATGCGTTTTTTATCAGTGAACAAAAAAAAAAAAGGTCTGATGTCATTTCCTTCTTCAATGTGTTCTTCATTCTCCACTAGTGTATGCAGAAGAGCAGACAGCTACAGAACTACAAGGCTCAGCATCCTCGATCCAATAGTGTATGCAGGACAGCAGACAGCAGCTGTCGAACTACAAGGCTCAGCATCCTCCATCCAATAGTGTATGCAGGAGAGCAGACAACAGCTGTCGAACTACAAGGCTCAGCATCCTCCTTCCAGGACTGTATGCAGGATTTCTCTGCCCCCCAAAAAAAAAAATGACGTGGGCTTCGCCATATTTTTGTATGCTAGCCGGGTACAGCAGGCAGGTACGGGCTGCCCCCAACCCCCAGCTGCCTATTTGTACCCGGCTGGGAACCAAAAATATAGGGAAGCCCTTTTTTTTAAATTATTTCATGAATTTCATGAAATAATTTAAAAAAAAAAATGACGTGAGCTTCGCCCCATTTTTGAGTCCAGCCGGGTACAACTAGGCAGCTGGGGATTGGAATCCACAGTGCAGGGTGCCCATGCTTTCTGGGCACCCCCGCTGTGAATTGCAGTCCCGCAGCCACCCCAGAAAATGGCGCTTTCATAGAAGCGCCATCTTCTGGCGCTGTATCCAACTCTTCCGGCTGCCCTGATGCCGGGTGGCTAGCCAGGTAATAATGGAGTTAGGGCTAGCTGTATATTATCAGCTAGCCCTAAGCCCGAAATTCATGGTGTCACGCCAATATTAGACATGGCCACCATGAATTTCTAGTAAAGATAAAAAAAAACACAACACACAGAAAAATATTTTTATTAGAAATAAAACACAACACAATTAGTGACTCCATCTTTATTGAAATAAACCCCCCTCCGCAGTAATCCTGGGTCAGGGTCCCGCGCCGTCCAATCCGGATCCAATATCATCTGATCGGTTTGCTGGAAGGCAAAGCGATCAGATGTGTCAGGTTAAAGGATGTGAATCCCATCACACATCAGCTGATTGTATAAAAGCCGATTATACAATCAGCTGATGCATCAGTAGAAAAAAAAAAATAATACTCACTTATGTGCTGAATTACCGGCAGCTCCCGGAGCGATGGGGCGGGAGTCTGATCCCCTCCGATCGCTGCAGCAGCTGCCGGTAATCAGGGATGAAGTCTCCTGACGCATCCGCTGATACCGGCCGGGCGCCCGCGTCACCGCGATACTTACGATCAGCTGATGCGTCAGGTGACTGCATCAGGTGATCCATCGCCAGGTCCTGCAAGCAAGGTCCTGCCCCGGGGAGACTGCACACAGCCGGAGCGGGAGCGGCGATACCGTGACAGGAGCTGGGAGCGGGCATGGCACCGGGAGTCTGCACACAGGTGAGTATAACTTTTTTTTTTTTTATTCTACTGTTAACTTTTGTTTTCGCAGCCGCTTCCACCTCCTGCCTGTACATGGCGCCGCACGGCAGCATACATGCACAGGACGGGAGATGGACGCGGCGGTGACGGTACCGGGAGGATTCATGCTTCTGTCTATACTGACAGAAGGAATCCTCTTCCTGTACACGTCACTTTACTACCCACCTCCTGCGCTTATAGCTGCGTTTTTGGTCTTAGAAACGCACCAAAACGCAGCTATTTGCGTTTCTCATTGCGTCTTTCAACATCCCATTGAACTCAATGGATGAAAAGCGCAGTGAAAAACGCGGGAATAATTGACATGCTGCGTTTTTGTGGTCACCACAAAAACGCAGCTGAAAAAAAACTCTGTGTGGGGACAGCAAAAATGAAAACTCATAGACTTTGCTGGGGAAGCAAAGTCATGCAGTTTTGAGGCCAAAAACGCACCCGAAAAACGCGCAAAAACGCCGAGAAAAACGCACCGTGTGCACATAGCCTTAGACTTTTTTTTTTTTTTTTTTTTAAACTTCTGTTTGTTCTTATCATTTTTTTTTTTTTTTCCATTTCTTTTTTCGTAGTACACCTCCAGCTCCATCCTTCCGACATTTTCAGTCCGTACCGGTCATGCCCTCGGCGCCTGCTGCTTTGCCCACCATGCCAGCCCCATCGCTGCCTGCTGGCTGTGACGAGGAGGAAGATTACGACTCGTAGCCTCCGGACAAACCAACTCAAATTCCGTTTTCATTTATTTGCTTATTTGGTTTTGTTCATTTTTTATTTTTAATTTTTTTTTTTTTCTTTCCTTTTTTGGTTTTTAAATTGGGCCTAAAGGTCCAGGGTGGGATGGGAGGGGGGGAGAGGGGATGGGGGGAGGGGGTAAATGTGTTCTTAAGTTTATTAAAAAAGGAGGTGGAGGAAACCGATTTGTGTTGTTATTTCACAAGACATGGTTGTCATTCACGTATTGTGCAGATGCTGCAAAAGGTGAACTGCCAGAAAAACAAATAGGGAAGGGTAATTGCATATACAGCTCTGGTAAAAATTAAGAGACCACTGCAAAATTTTCAGTTTTTCTGATTTTTCTCTTTATATTTTTGAGTAAAATGTAAATTGTTCTTTTAACTACTGATAACGTCTCTGAATTTCAAAGCAATAAATTTTGTATTTTCTGAAAATGAGAAATCGTCAAAATAACAGAACAATGCACAGTGCTTTCAGAAACAACAATACTAATAATGTTTTAACTCCGGAAGAGTTCAGAAATCAATATTTTGTGGAATAACCATGATTTTTAATCATGGCTTTCATGCGTCTTGGCATTCTTTCCACCAGTCTTCACACTGCTTTTGGGTGACCTTATGCCACTCCTGGTGCAAAAATGTAAGCAGTTCTTCTTTGTTTGATGGCTTTTGACTATCCATTTTCCTCCCAATTACATTCCAGAGGTTTTCAATGGGGTTCAGGTCTGCAGATTGGGCTGGCCATGACTGGGATTTGATGTGGTGGTCCTTCATCCACACATTGATTGACCTAGCTGTGTGGCATGGTGCATTGTCCTGATGGAAAAACCAGTCCTTAGAGTTGGGGAACATTGCCTGAGCAAAAGGAAGCAGCTGTTTTTCCAGGATAACCTTGTATGTGGCTTGATTAATCTGCCCAATTCCACCCTTGGTGAAGCATCCCCAGATCATCACCGATCCTCCACCAAATTTCACAGTGGGTGCAAGACACTGTGGCTGGTACACCTCTACAGGTCTCCGGCTAACCATTAGACGACCAGGTGTTGAGCCATGCTGAAAGTTAGATTCATCAGAGAAGATTACCTTACTCCAGTCCTCTATGGTCCAATTGGGCAGATTAAACTTTGCAAAGGACATATGTATCAAGCCACATACAAGGTTATCCTGGAAAAACAGTTGCTTCTTTCTGCTCAGGCAATGTTCCCCCAACTCTGAGGACTGTTTATTTCCAGCAGGACAATGCACCATGCCACACAGCTAGGTCAATCAATGTGTGGATGAAGGACCACCACATCAAAACCCTGTCATGGCCAGCCTTATCTCCAGACCTGAACCCCATTGAAAACCTCTGGAATGTAATCAAGAGGAAGATGGATAGTCACAAGCCATCAAACAAAGAAGAACTGCTATTTGTTTTGCACCAGGAGTGGCATAAGGTCACCCAAAAGCAGTGGGAAATACTGGTGGAAAGCGGCCAAGACGCATGAAAGCTGGGATTAAGAATCATGGTTATTCCACAAAATATTGATTTCTGAACTCTTCTTAAGTTAAAACATTATTAGTATTGTCGTTGCTAAATGATTATGAACTTGTTTTCTTTGTATTATTTGAGATGTGAAAGCAATGCATTGTTCTGTTATTTTGACCATTTCTTATTTTCAGAAAATAAATACATTTATTGCTTGAAAATTCGGAGACGTCAGTAGTATATAGAATAAAATTGTGCAGTGGTCTCTTTTTGCTGTGTGTGTATATGTATTTATGTGACTGTGTGTGTATATGTGTGTATATATATATATATATATATATATATATATATATATATATATATTATATTATATTATATTATATTATATTATATTATATTATATTATATTAGGAACTTTCCTTAACGAGAACAATCCGTTCTGGGACTGTGCTTGTTAACCAAGTTACTGGTTCAGCAAAGCAAAATTTCCCATAGGAAGTCATTGCAATGCAGACAATTTGTTCCACAACTTGTTAAATGTCCATCCTGGTCCCCTATTCTGTCATTCCACACTCGCACAAGCACACACATATTATATGCTCACCTTACCTTCCGTTCCATCACCGGTCTCCTGGGACTTGCTGTTCTTTGTTACGGGGCCGGGCTGTGTATCGCGTTACCATAACGACGAGTGAGGAACTTCCCGGCCAGAGCGCTGACGTCAAAGTCAGAGCCGCTTGCCTCTGATTGGCCAGCACGCTGCCTTTCAGTAGCGGTGACAGGAAGTTCCTCCCACGTCGCTATGGATCCTGATACACAGCCTGGAGTGGAGCGCAGCGGCGAACTACAGAACCCAGGAGGCGGGCGATGAAACGAAAGGTACACTGTTATGTTACATGCTCACCTTACCGTCCGTTCCATCGCAGGCCTCCTGGGTCTTGTAGTTCACCGCGAGGACGTCGCGAAGTACCCGGGAACTACAAGAACCATGAGGCCGGCGGTGGAACGGAACGGAAGGTAAGGTGAGCATAATCCTGTGTATGTTTGTGCGTACATGTGTCTGTTTGTGTGGACTGCAAGTGTGGGTCAGAGCACGGTGCATGTACGGAACCGGAAGTGTGTGCAGTGAGGATTTTGCTCGTACAGCAAAGCTTTCTCGTAAAGCGGGTTACAAATGTATAGAAAGCTTTGCTTGTTAAGCGAAATTCTCGTTAAGTGGGTTACTCGTTAAGCGAGGTGTGTTTGTGTGTGTGTGTGTGTGTGTGTGTATATGTATATGTATGTGTGTGTGTGTGTATATATATATATATATATATATATATGTGTATATGTGTGTGTGTATATATAATTTCATTTAATTAAACTTGATAATTTTGAGGTTACAAGGGAGAGGTTGTAAAGGCCCATCCACTGATTATTTGCGATACATTTCTTGTTTTGGTTCCATTTTCAGCTGGTGAATGGACTGTTAGGAGACTGAGCTTGGAAACTAGGGCATGGATTAACACTCCTTATGCCCCTAATGTGGAGGGGGGAGGCTCCTGCTGCAGCTATTATAGCTACACCCAGGATGCTGAGAAAGGACAAGGTGAAAAATGGCTTTATATTTTCTAATTGCAGTAAACAAGATCAAGGAATGTCTATAATTAAGGCTCAAATTGTCTCTCCAGGAAAGGAGACAAACTCTAGCGCAGCGCCACCTATTGGAAGTAGCGATCCTATAATTAAGGCAAAATTGAGACAAGGATTTATGGAGATTAACAATGTATTCATTTCTCGGAGTTCCCTTGCCAACTTTCTATTATCCTGTAACCATGCATACTTCAGTCCCTTTCTAAATATAAGCCTGGGGGGACGCACATAGGGTTGCGTTGAGGGAAAAAAAAAAAACATTTTCGACCTACACAGAAGATGCCATATGATCTTGCTAATTACATCAGCGATCTTCTAATCCAGAGGAGGGCAGGCCGTCCTGGAAATGGAAAAGGGCAGCAATCGATGATTACATTGGTAAATGCACATGGTAATTATGACTGATAGGGTACTAAATTAAAAGTGCTATTCAATTTTATTTTTTATTTTTTATTTTTTTTTTAATAATTGGACAACTAGGGGGAAGTCTAAGATTGAACAATTAATGACCAAATTGTGGTATGGGTCAGAAACATGAGATTGATGAGGAAGGGGGGTTCCCACACCTCCATGATCAGGTACAAAACTCTCCAGCCAGAACTAAGTGATATATTGGATGAAACAGCCGTCCTGTATACTACTTTGTACTGTACTTTAGGCTTGGATGGGAGATGATAATTTCTGTAGGATATGGTCACTGATCGCTCAGTCTAGGGCAAAGCTTTTTAATATGGTATAGCCAATACGTATTTTGATTCTTCAGAACATATGATAGAAAAAGCAATCAAGGGGTTAACCAGTTGTTTAAAATGTATGGCTTATCTTAAAGATACAACATAGTCCAGAGGAAAGTACTGAGCCTTGGGCGCTGCTGTTTAAGGTCCAGATGGAACACAAAGTGGATCTAGTTAGATGAAAATTCAGTGGGTATTTATAGTGATGAGCGGGCACTTCCATGCTTGGGTGCTCAGTACTCGTAACTAGTGATGAGCGGGCACTACCATGCTTGGGTGCTCAGTACTCGTAACTAGTGATGAGCGGGCACTACCATGCTCAGGTGCTCAGTACTCGTAACTAGTGATGAGCGGGCACTACCATGCTCGGGTGCTCAGTACTCGTAACTAGTGATGAGGGAGCACTACCATGCTCGGGTGCTCAGTACTCGTAACTAGTGATGAGCGGGCACTACCATGCTCGGGTGCTGAGTACTCGTATCTAGTGATGAGCGGGCACTACCATGCTCGGGTGCTCAGTACTTGTAACTAGTGATGAGCGGGCACTACCATGCTCGGGTGCTCAGTACTCGTAACTAGTGATGAGTGATCACTACCATGCTCGGGTGCTCAGTACTCGTAACTAGTGATGAGTGATCACTACCATGCTCGGCTGTTCAGTACTCGTAACTAGTGATGAGCGGGCACTACCATGCTCGGGTGCTGAGTACTCGTATCTAGTGATGAGCGGGCACTACCATGCTCGGGTGCTCAGTACTTGTAACTAGTGATGAGCGGGCACTACCATGCTCGGGTGCTCAGTACTCGTAACTAGTGATGAGTGATCACTACCATACTCAGGTGCTCGGTACTTGTAACTAGTGATGAGCGGGCACTACCATGCTCAGTATTTGTAACTAGTGAGAGACTGCACCGCCCTGAACCCTGATCATGAGCACGAGCAGCTGCAGTGTCTGGCGGAGGAGACTCGTGGCTCTGCAGGTCAGGACGCAGCGGGTCCTATTCATGTACAAATACCCTTATGAAAACCATGCACACATTGTATATTACTGTATTTTTCGGATTATAAGGCGCATTAGCAATGAGAGCCTGCTAAGACGCCTAGATTCATATATAAGGCGCACCGGATTATAAGCCGCAGCGCATTTAGTTCATGACAGCTGCGAAAAGGCCGGGGTGCAATGCGGAGTTCAGGTGGGAGCACCGGAGATCACCCCGGCCTGTCTGCAGCTGTAATGAACTGAACCGCAATCGCCAGGGATTCAATCACTCGGCGCTCGCGGTACAGTCTCGGCTGCACTCCGGAGCTCAGGTGAGAGCTCCGGAGTGCACTGCAGGTACCTGAATCCAGGCCTTGCATTACTGGAGATTCCTCCGGTAGCCAGTCCGACGCTGCTCTTATGTACAGCATTCTAACATGCTGTATATAAGAGCGCAGGCCGCACTGTAGAACATAAAAAACACTTTACTCACCTAAACCGGTCGCTCCGGTGCTGGTTGGCCAGATGGGCGGCGCTGTTCTCTGGGACCGGCGCCTCCTCTTTCGGCCATCTTGCTCCTCCTCTGTCTTCTGAAGCCTGTGTGCATGACACGTCTACGTCATACACACTCGCCGGCACTGAGGTCCTGCGCAGGCACACTTTGATCTGCCGTGCTCAGGGCAGATCAAAGTACGGTATTGTAGTGCGCCTGCGCAGGACCTCCGTGCCGGCGAGTGTGTAAGACGTGGACGTGTCATGCACACAGGCTTCAGAAGACAGAGGAGGAGCAAGATGGCCGAAAGAGGAGGCGCCGGTCCCAGAGAACAGCGCGGCCCATCTGGCCAACCAGCACCGGAGTGACCGGTTTAGGTGAGTAAGCATGTCTCTTAACAGGAGGCATAATGCTCGCTCGTATTCATATACAAGGCGCACCGGACTATAAGGCGCACTTTCGATTTCTGAGAAAATCTTAGGCTTTTATGTGCGCCTTATAGTACGAAAAATACAGTATTAGTAGTACAGAGCCTTAAAAAATACTTAATTCAAATGCAAATGAGGGGGCTCCGGTGCACCCATGCTGGGGCCTAAGGCACTGTTATTCCTGTTTACTTTGCATTTTAAGGCCCTTGTGACTGCAGATTGCCAAATCATGTCAGTGTGCAATATGTATACAAAAGATAGGGTCTGGCTCAACACAACTATAAGTAGGTCTAGGTGCGGGGAGCAAAAAATCGGTAATCATGAAGGGTAACGCCAGCACTCACGAGATAACAAAGGGTCAAAGAGAATTTTTAATTTTAAATTTTTTCATTTGCTGCAAAAAAGGGGTGTTCCTCAACCTATGCAAAACGACGTTTCGGCTTCTAGGAAGCTTTCATCCGGGTTTTGCGTATAAAGTGTTGAGTTTAGGGGAAATAATCTGCAATATCAAACGGTGATTAGGGCGTCTGCGGTATAGGTAAGGTGCCCGAGAATGCAGAGGCAACTCATATGACGGGTTAGAAGGGGAGGATGCAGAGGATAGTGAAGCAGTGCGCCTTAAGTGAGTCCACTGGTGTTTATGGACAAAGTCTGCCTGGGATTTGTCTCTGCATTACCCATACTACAGACAACCTGGGCACTGTCTGATATTGCAGATTGTTTCCCCTAAACCCTCAACGCTTTATACGCAAAACCCTGATGAAGGCTTCCTAGATGCCGAAACATTGTTTTGCATAGATTGAGGTGCACCCTTTTTGCAATAAATTAAAGAAAAAATTCCAAATTCTATTTGAACCTTTGTTGTCGCTTGAGTGTGCAATATGTACACTGTAAGGACTCCACTTTTTTGCCAGCTTAAATGGCTGTCACGGGACAAAACTTTTCCTACTTCTGTCACTATTCCGTAGAGAGCAGCGGATGACAAGCTAGTCAGCATGTCCATGCACAGTATATGCTCCTATTCCCATGATGACTGCTGTAGCTGGAAAAAGAGCAGAGTCCTTACAGTTTACATATTACACGCTATCACATAGTGATTGAAATGTAACAATGAGCCATTTTGCTGGCATTATTTAAGGCTGAAAAATGTAGAAATTGTAAAAAAAAAAATTAAAAAAATGCTGGTTTTATTACAGTTAAAAACGTATAAACTTAAATGCAGCAAGCAAAGTATTGTCTATTTTCCATGAGACGCCATTAAAGTGCAAAGGAAAAAAAAAAAGTAGCATTCATGCACAGTGTTGAGATATCGAGGCTTGGGACCCCTCGAATAGTTTTTTAGGTTTGTTTGTAAACAAATATTTTTAGAGTTTCACAATGGACGAGTGTTGATCGCTGTCGGTCGGTAGCTGTCGGTCGGTAGCAGCAGACGCCACAGAGCTTCTTCTGGTCTCTGACTATATTGCTGTTTTCGGATCATTTCCATGATACCAAACAGAACACTACACTTTTTGTTGGTGCCACGTGAAACCATCCACAGTATATACGCAGAATTCCTGCATTGTGTTTTAAGACGTTTCAGCCCTTCGAGATCATTGAAATGGCTTTAAATGCTTTTTTTTTTTTTTTTTGGAACCGGAGGCAGATTTAATCCCATATTCTTCTGATATTGAGCATTTCTCAATCCTCTTGTAAAGTTCTTTTCCACAATTTAGTATCAAAATGTGACAAGTTTATAGTTTAATCCCAGTTTTTTTCCGTTCTTTTTGCTTTTTTTAGCCGTTAACAGCCAAACAAGCCCACAGCATGATGCAAAAAAAGCAGCAGTAGATGACCGATGCCAAAAACGCGATCCCCAGCCCAATGTATTGTACAATAAGGGTCCAAAACGCAAAGAGGTACACAACGTCATGGCACTGTCCGTGGTAGGAGAGGTAGTGACGGAAAACCCAAATGCTTCCTGGAAGACAAAGTCATAGTTAGATGCCAATAACACATTCAGGATAAAAAAAATCTAATATATAAAGCTAAATGTATGTATGTATGTATGTATGTCCGGGATTGGCATCTACACCGTCGCAGCTACAGCCACAAAATTTTGCACACTCACACTTCTGGACCCTAAGAGCGTCATAGGCTATGTTTTGAGGGGAAATTTTAACCCCGTGCTTTAGTTATTCACCAAAAAACCTGCCTCCATTAAAGCGAATGGAGCTGGGAGCCACAGTGCAGCCAGAACTTCAGAAGAATGCGCAGCCACGCCCTTATATGGAATGTTGGCGTGTCACAATGCAGCCAGGGAAAGAGACAGACACAGACAGGGTAAGAGACAGACATAGACAGGGTAAGAGACAGACACAGACTAAGACAGACTGACCGGTAAAGAGACAGACACAGACAGGTAAAGAGACAGACACAGGAAAACAGACATACAGGGTAAGAGACAGACAAAGACAGGTAAAGAGAGGGAAAAAGACAGCCAGGGAAAGTAACAGAGTTATATAGACAGGGAAAGAGATTGAGACAGGCGGAGAAAGAGACAGAGACAGACAGACAAAGAGAGAGAGAGATATATACAGAGGGGAAGACATTTTATAATTACATTTCTATCTATTTGTTTTGTGGTTTGTGTGCAGAATACATTTTTGTTAATATATTCTATTTTGTTAACAGCAGTTATTAACCCGGGCGAAGCCTGGTAGTACAGCTAGTATTACTATAAAGGCAAAATAATCCATCAGTCTGGGAAATGTCTGCTCCAAAGCTTATAACTACTAGGTAAATGCGTGTGCCATAGGCAGCGTTCACACACCTGAGAATTTGGTGAGTTTTTTACATCAGTATTTGTAGTCAAAACCAGGAGTGGGTAAGAAATACAAAATCGATGCCCGTGTTTCTATTATCTGATCGTTCCACTCCTGGTTTTGGCTTTCAACCAAATAGTGAATGTGGCCTTAGGCTAGGTTCGCACACTGCGTCTTTTTGACGCTGCGTTTTTGTGCGTTTTTGGCCGCTAAAAATGCACAAAAACGCACCTGCGTCGAAAAAACTCATCAAAAAACGCATGCGTTTTTGCCGCGATTTGGTGCGTTTTTGGCTGCGTTTTGCTGCGTTTTTGACCTCTGCGTTTTGCTGCGTTTTTCCAATGCATTGCATGGGGGGAAAACGCAGAAAAACGCAGGAAAGAACTGACATGTCCATTTTTTTTTTTAACTCAAAAACGCAGGTAAAAAAAACGTGTGCGGAGAGCAAAAATGAAAACTCATAGACTTTGCTGGGGAAGCAAAGTCCTGCAGTTTTGAGGCCAAAAACGCACCCGAAAAACGCGCAAAAACGCCGCGAAAAACGCACTGTGCGCACATAGCCTTAAGCAGTAAATTCCACCTTTAGCACCCCTGCAAACGTTCTATGCAGTGCATGTAAACCAACTTGCTGTACATTTCATCTTAAAAGATGCACCCCAAATTTAACGGGAAAAAAGGGGGGGGGGGGGAATGGGGTTAAATCCAGTGGTTAGAGCCGGGGACATCATCGTCGGTGACAGGTGAATATTGAACAAGCAGTGTGTGTGTGCAGTGACGTCCAAGAGGTCATCAGAGTTCCCAATGAACTCTGATTAACCCGTGAAGTCACCGTGGTGACACTCGCTGTAGTGCGGATGTCATCAGAAGGTCATTAGAGTTCATTGTGAACTCCTGGACATCACTGCACACACACTGCTTGCTGGATACTCACCTGTCACCAGCGATGCTGTCCCCTCGGCAAGGTACCCGCGATACTCCAGCTTCCAAGTCCCCAGTGCACTAAATAATCAATGAATATAACGAGCAGGGGACAGCAGAGCCGAAGAAAACAGCACTGGATACAGGTGAATATACAAAATCTTCTGGTACGTGTCACACGCGTGATACACGTATGACCGTACTAATGTGTGTAACTTGTACCTGATCAAACATGGACGTCTGAAAGGGGCCTTATAGAGTACAATTTATTTATTTTTTTTAAATCCCATTTAAGGCCTTATATGCCTTCACACAATATTAAAAGAAAAAAGCAGACCAAAGTTTAAACCTGGACTTTTCTGTCATTTATGTTCTATCTGTTGTAAGGGAGAAAGATGACAGCCAATATCCGGTTGTCATTTATGTTCTATCTGTTGTAAGGGAGAAAGATGACAGCCAATATCCGGTTGTCATTTATGTTCTATCTGTTGTAAGGGAGAAAGATGACAGCCAATATCCGGTTGTCATTTATGTTCTATCTGTTGTAAGGGAGAAAGATGACAGCCAATATCCGGTTGTCATTTATGTTCTATCTGTTGTAAGGGAGAAAGATGACAGCCAATATCCGGTTGTCATTTATGTTCTATCTGTTGTAAGGGAGAAAGATGACAGCCAATATCCGGTTGCTTGTGAGTATGAACAAATCTCGTGTTCTTACCCGTTATCAGCCAACAGAACCAGAAGATGGAGAGCGTGGAGAAGAACAAGAAAAACGAAATTAACTTGTCACTTGACAGTAGCATCACAAGTGAGCATCCGATTAAGAGGAATAGTACTCCTTGCACCAGCACGTAGATAGGAATGTGCTTCTCCAGCGAACACTCACTCAAGTAGAATGTCCCTGTGTGAAGGTGAAGGTAAGACATTAATCCCACTCCACAGATAAAATATCCTAAAAAATTAAAGGGAACCTGTCACCATATTTTTCAGGTAGAAACCAAAGCTACCACCTTCAGCAGCTCCTGTGCTGCATTCCATAATGGTGCATATTATCCCCCGACTCCCCCCTGTAGACCCCTAAATACCTTTAGAAAATCTCACACACTGTATACAGTGTGTCCACCCATATCCTGTCCACCGCCATTAACCTGAGAACGGCGGCAGCTATAGGCATAAAAGTGGTGTCTAGGTGTAGTAAAGTAGCCATGCGCTATTCAATGAAACCACCTATAGCGCCACCTGGTGGAAAACAACGGAGATTGCATTTTTATCTCGAAAACGGAACAGGATAGAGAAAAAAAGTGAATTACAAAGTTGTAGAACATCATCAATTCAATACGAATCGACACCGAATCGACACCATCTCTCAAGAAACCTGAGGGTTTCTTGAGAGATGCTATACTGGAGTATCTCAAGAAAAATAACCTTATGACAGAGTATCAACATGGGTTTATGAGGGATCGATCCTGTCAAACTAATTTGATCAGCTTCTATGAAGAGGTAAGTTCAAGCCTGGACCAGGGAAATGCAGTGGATGTTGTGTATATGGACTTTTCAAAAGCTTTTGATATGGTGCCACACAAAAGGTTGGTACATAAAATGAGAATAATGGGGATAGGGGAAAATATGTGTAACTGGGTTAAAAACTGGCTCAGTGATAGGAAACAAAGGGTGGTTATTAATGGTACGTACTCGGACTGGGTCTCAGTTCATAGTGGGGTACCACAGGGGTCAGTATTGGGCCCGCTTCTTTTCAACATATTTATAAATGACCTTGTTGGGGGCATGCGGAGTAGAATTTCAATATTTGCAGATGATACTAAACTCTGCAGGGTAATCAATACAGAGGAGGATAATTTTATATTACAGGGAGATTTATGTAAATTGGAGGATTGGGCTGAGAAGTGGCAATTGAAGTTTAATGTGGATAAATGTAAGGTCATGCACTTGGGTAGAGGAAATAACATTTATGATTATGTACTTAATTGTAGAACACTGGGTAAAAGACACAGAAAAAGACTTGGGTGTATGGGTGGATGGTAAACTTCACTTTAGTGGACAGTGTCAGGCAGCTGCTGCCAGGGCTAATAAAATAATGGGATGTATTAAAAGAGGTATAAGTGTTCATGAAAAAAATATAGTTCTACCTCTGTACAAGTCACTAGTGCGACCGCACTTAGAATACTGTGTACAATTCTGGTCACCGATATATAAGAAGGACATAGCTGAACTGGAGAGGGTGCAGAGAAGACCACCAAGATTATTAGAGGAATGGGGGGGGGCTGCAATACGAAGACAGGTTATTAAACTTGGGGTTATTTAGTCTGGAAAAACGAAGGCTTAGGGGGGGATCTAATTACAATGTATAAATATATGAGGAGACAGTACAGAGACCTTTCCAAAGATCTATTTACACCTAGGCCTGCGACTGGAACACGGGGGCATCCGCTACGTCTTGAGGAAAGAAGGTTTAATCATAATCACAGACGAGGATTCTTTACTGTACGAGCAGTGAGACTATGGAACTCTCTGCTGCATGATGTTGTAATGAGTGATTCACTACTAACATTTAAGCAGAGCCTGGACGCCTTTCTTGAAAAATTTAATATAACCAGTTATGTATATTAGATTTTATGACAGGGTATTGATCCAGGGAACTAGTCTGATTGCCGGATGTGGAGTCAGGAAGGACATTTTTTCCCCATTGGAACTTGTTTGCCACATTGGGGTTTTTTGCCTTCCTCTGGATCAACATGTTAGGCTACGGGTTGAACTAGATGGACTTAGAGTCTCCCTTCAACCTTAAAAACTATGATACTATGATACCTTGCATACAGAAATGCTATGATATGAAACCCATGACCCCCCATAACATTGAATGCTGGTCACGCATATGGCGCTCATTTACCGTAACTTTGATGCTCAAAGTGGCCCCCGTCAGCTGCAATGCACATCTGGGCTCTGCACAGCATACTGTATCTTGCTGCACGTTGTGCAATATGGTAGGTGACACATTTGCACAAGCATCTGTGATACATCGCCGTAGGTCCTGCAATGTTGTTGGAGGGGTCGCATACACCTGCTGTTTGATGTGACCTCACAGATAGAAGTCCAATGGGGTCAGGTCAGGTGAGCGTGGAGGCCACTCCACACAGCCACCATACCCAATAACTTGTAGGAAGGTCTCCATGAGGTATCGCTTCATGTCCGCAGCCTTGTGAGTTTTACACGCTCTAATCATAGCATTTCTGCATGCAAGGTGTCGATTCGTATTGAATTGATGATGCCCTACAACTTTGCAATTCACTTTTTTTCCTCTATCTCGTTCCGTTTTTGAGATAAAAATGCTAACTCCGTTGTTTTCCACCAGGTGGCGCTATAGGTGGTTTCATTGCGTAGCACATGGCTACTTTACTATACCTAGACACCACTTCTATGCCTATAGCTGCCGCCGTTCTCAAGTTAATGGCGGTGGACAGGATATGGGGGGACACACTGTATAAATCTGAACGGTGCGACTCCTGTCCATCCTCTTCTTATGACAGACTTGGATGACGCCTCCTGCATCATCCACATAGCCGGGTGAAATCTCGCGCCTGCACAGAAACATTTATTGGCTCGCGCAGGCGCACTTTGTTCTGCCCTGCTCCAGACAGAGCATAATAGATAAGTGCGCCTGCGCAAAACGATACTATATTTCACCTGACAACATGGATTACCTGTACATACCCCAGCAAAATCTTGCGCCTGCACAGAGACCTCGCTTATCTCGTTACTGATATAGGAGTTGACAGTTAGTGCTGATAAAATTCTATGTACTCGGGAGGTAGAGGGAGGAGCTCTACCTTAAGCTCCTCCCTTCTCCATAGAATCTCATCGGCACCAACTATCATCTCCTATCTCAGTAAATGAGAAAGTCTGTATTCATCAAAGACAAATTTCACCAGTGAATTGAGAATAAATGATCAGTCCTGGAGGAGAAAGAAGCAGATTTCTCTGATAAATTTTATAAAGTAGCTTATTTTCATGTGTATTATTGATTTATTAAATTAAAAAAAAATAAGGCGACGGTTACACTTTAAGTATGTTGAAGTCCAAAATGTCCAATTTTGGGGAAATTTCTCCTTAATATTGTGAAGGATCCAATTTCTAGCAGCTGAGGCCGATACAGAAGGTGCAAGGAAGCCCCAAGTCTCACGAAGGGATGTATACTGAAATGTGGGAAAAGTAAATAAATGGTGCGGTGTCATTAAATCCATGCAAGTGTAGAGCCTCGGGGGCTTACTCAGGTGGGTAAGATATACAGTATATGTATGTATGTATATATATATATATATATATATATATATATACACATATACATACAGTACAGACCAAAAGTTTGGACACACCTTCTCATTCAAAGAGTTTTGTTTATTTTCATGACTCTGAAAATTGTACATTCACATTGAAGGCATCAAAACTATGAATTATCACATGTGGAATGAAATACTTAACAAAAAAGTGTGAAACAACTGAAAATATGTCTTGTATTCTAGGTTATGCAAAGTTGCCACCTTTTCCTTTGATTACTGCTTTGCACACTCTTGGCAAGTTATGAAAATAAAGAAAACCCTTTGAATGAGAAGATGTGTCCAAACTTTGGGTCTGTACTAATATATATATATATATATTATAAAAAATCATGGGCAAAAATGTTGCCAACTTTGAAATTCTTGCAGAAAATGAAGTAGTTCTCCCAGAAAATTATTTACACACATTTTGTGATACACATGTTTATTCCTTTGTGTGTATTGGAACAACACAAAAAAAACAGGAAAAAGGCATTTTGGACATAGTTTCACACAAAACCCCCAAAATGGATTGGCAAAAACTGTTCTCCCCCTCAACTTAATATTTGGTTGCACACCCTTTACCCTTTGGAATAAATAACTGCATTCCTCAGCATTCAACAGTCATTTCCTATAACCAGCCACAAGCTTCTTACTCCTTTCAACTGGAGTTTTGGATTCTTCTTTGTAAACTGCTCCGGGTCTTTCATATTTGAAGGCGTCTTCTACCAACAGCAATTTTAAGATCTCTCCACAGGTGTCAATGGGATTTAGATCCAGACTCTTTCCTGGCCACTTTCAGAACTCTCCAGCACTTTGTTTCGATCCATTTCTGGGGGCTTCTTGAAGTATGTTTGGGATCATCGTCCTGCAGGAAGGCCCATGACTTAGAACACAAACCCAGGATCCTGACACTGGGCACTACATTGCAACCCAAAATTCTTTGGTAATCTTCAGATTTCATGATGACTTGTACAGAGTCAAAGCACCCAGTGCCAAAGGCAGCAAAACAACCACAAACATCTCTGACCTCCAACATATCTGACTGTAGGTACCGTGTTCTTTTCTTTGTAGGCCTTATTCCGTTTTTGGTAAACAGTAGAATGTCTCATCTCTCCACAAAACGCTCTCCCAGAAAAATTTTGGCTTAGTCTAAGTTCACATTTCCGTTGTTTTGTATCAGTCACATGCGTCGCTTGACGCATGTGACTGATGCGCTGTTCAACGCTGTACAACGGATGACAAAGAACAGAATTCTTTGTCGGATTCCGTTGTGTGCGGGGGGGCGGCGTTCGGGGGGGGGGGAGCCGAGCGGGGCCGTGGCACTGAGGACGTCAGTGCCGCAGGGACTGCAGGACAGGTGAGTGTGTGTGTGAGTGTGTGAGAGTGTGTGTGTGTAGACACATGCTGAATGCGGGAGGGGGCGGAGCCGAGCGGGGGGCGGGGCCAGGCGCTGAGGATGTCAGTGGCAGTGCCGCGGTCTGCATGGCTGGGGACAGGTGAATGAGTGTGTGTGTGTGTGTGTACACACATGTGCGGGAGGGGGTGGGGCCGAGCGGGGGGCGGGGCCAGACGAGGGTGTCAGTGGCATTGCTTGTCTGCATGGCTGGGGACAGGTGTGTGTGTGTGTGTGTGTACACATGTGCGGAGTGCGGGAGGGGGCGGGGCCGAGCGGGGAAGTGTCGGCCTCCCTGCACACGTAACCAGACTAAATATCGGATAGCAAAGCACCCGATGTTTACCTTAGTTACCCGATATTTACCTTGGTTACGGGCCTACACTGCTTAGCGCTGGCTCCCTGCACCGTAACCAGGGTAAATATTGGGTAACCAACCAAAGCTGGTGACATGTGCAGGGAGCCAGAGAGCATGCGCAGCGAAATCCGACGGATCGCACTGCTCAAAAAACGTTACATGCTGCGTTCCTCCCGCCCGGCGGTCAGTCGTTCCACGACTGATCAGTCGGGCGGGGGGTGCAACGCAGCATCATCAGTCACAATCCGCTGCTCATACAAGTCTATGGGAGCAACGGAATCCGCTAAACGGATTCCGTTGTTTACAAGAGCAGCGGATTGTGACTGATACATTTTAGCGGAGATGTGAACTTAGCCTTACTCATGTATATTTTGGCAAACTGCAGTCTAGCTTTGTTTGTGTCACTGTGTCAGCAGTGGGATCCTCCTGGGTCTCTTGTCATGGGGTTTCATTTCATTCAAATGTGGATGGACAGTTCACATGGACTCTGATGCACCCTAAGCCTACAGGACGGCTTGAATTTATTTGGAACTTGATTGCGCTGCTTATCCACCATTCAGACTATCCTGCATTGCAACCTTTCATCAATTTTTCTCTGCCGTCCACGTCCAGGGAGCTACAGTGCCATGGGTTTTAACCTTCTTGATTATGCTGTGCACCATGGACAAAGCAACATCAAGATCTCTGGATATGGACTTGTAACCTTGAAATTGTTGATATTTTTCAACAATTTTGGTTCCAAGTCCTCAGACAGTTTTTTTTCTCCTCTCTGTTCTCCATGCTTAGGCTAAGAACGCACTTTGAGTTTCCACCTGCGTTTCAGCTGCTTCTTAGGTCCGTTTTGAGAAGCACCTTTTTCATGCCAAAAGGCATGCGTTTTGATTTTCCAGCAAAGTCAATAGAAAATGGTGATTTTCAGACCGCACTTTGCGTTTCTAAACGCTGCGTTTAATTTGCATATTTTGTGGCAAAAACCATGCGTTCAAAGAAGCAGTTGTCAGTTGTTTTTGCCATTTTGGGTGCGTTTTGCTAACATTGAAGTCAATGAGAAATGGCAAAAACCAAGATTCCTTCAAATTCCTGCATTTTACCTGCTTTTTATGTGCAGAAAACATGCTTTTTGGACATCAAAATAATGATTTGCTATGTCCCTTTACACACACATAATCCGACAATTAAATTTAAGAAAAATATGCATTTATTGCTATTTTAGCGATAAAATGTATATTACCGCTATAATTTTATGAAATATATCTATTTTCATTATTTTTCCCATTAACATAGATTTGATCCTTTTTTTTCTTTTTTCATTCTGTTTGACTGTGTAAACTTTATTTAGCAGTGTCTTGATGTTCAAAACGCATCTGTCAAAACGCAGGTGAAAAAGCATGTAAAAAGCGCTGAAAACGCATCTAAAACGCGGTAAATACGCATGCGTTTTCAGCGCTAAAATTCTGAAAAGGGGAACTTTGGTCAAATTAATTAAGCCCAAAAGGTGTGTTTAGAACTGCAAGTAGGAGAACGCAAAGTGCGGTCTTAACCTTAAGGTGGTGTCACACACAGCGACAACGACAACGACGTCGCTGCCAAGTCACCATTTTCTGTGACGTAGCAGCGATGTCCCGTCGCTGTCGCTGTGTGTGACATCCAGCAATGACCTGGCCCCTGCTGTGAGGTCGCCGGTCGTTGCTGAATGTCCTTCATTTTTTGCTCGTCGCTCTCCCGCTGTGAAGTGCACATCGCTGTGTGTGACAGCGAGAGAGCAACGAACTGAAGGGAGCAGGGAGCCGGCGTCTGGCAGCCTGTGGTAAGCTGTAACCATGGTAAACATCGGGTAACCAAGAAGCCCTTTCCTTGGTTACCCGATATTTACCTTAGTTACTAGTGTCCGTCGCTCTCACGCTGCCAGTGCCGGCTCCCTGCTCCCTGCACACGTAGCTGGAGTACACATCGGGTAATTAACCCGATGTGTACTCTGGCTAAGAGTGCAGGGAACAGGGAGCCGGCACTGGCAGCGTGAGAGCGACGGACACTAGTAACTAAGGTAAATATCGGGTAACCAAGAGAAGTGCTTTCTTTGGTTACCCGATATTTACCTTAGTTACGCTTCCACGTGTCGCTGCTGGCTGGGGGCTGGTCACTGGTCGCTGGTGAGATCTGCCTGTTTGACAGCTCACGCAGCAGCGATCCTGATAAGGTCAGATCGCTGGTCGTGATCGCTGCTGCGTCGCTATGTGTGACACCACCTTTAGTGTGGCACAAACAATTCAAAGACTGAGTCAACTTCTCGCCTTTTTATTTACTTTCAGGTGTGATGTTCAGATTGCTCATACCCATTGGGTTTGAACAAGCATGATATCCTTGAAACAAAGTTGTTTACCGACAATTTTGGAAAGGTGCCAACAATTTTTACCAGACCATTTTTGGGGTTTTGCATTCAATTTGCCTTTTTATCTGATTTTTTTGCGTTGTTCCAATACACACAAAGGAAATAAACATGAACATAATAAAACGTGTTATTGCAATAATTTTATTATTTTCTGGAACAATTTCAAGGGTGCCAACACTTTTGACCATTACTATAGATATATATATATATATATATATATATATATATATATATATAATATATATATAATATATATAATATATATAATATATATATATATATATATATATATATATATATATATAATATATATATAACATATATAATATATATATAATATATATATACATATATATATATATATATATAAAAATATATATATTACACCTTCTTATTTTGCCATTTGCATCTCCAGCCTTAGAGACAACATGTTTGTTTGCTAAAAGACTATGAGTCTGCTTTGGCAAATATCATTTCTCTCTGTGCGGTGCCAGATTATCATTGTGCTCATGGCTGAGAAAATACAAGCATCTGTTTCTTCTGGGATAATTAGTCCTTTAGATCCCTGGCTTTCTGTCCATTTTCTGGGTATATCTTGAAATAATCTTCATTAGGATCTTGGCCATGACTGCCTTATCCTTAGGTCATAAAAGAGGTTGTCTCCAACTGCAAAGTAACTTTTTGCAAGTTAACTTGTTTTTAAAAATCCTCATCATTCTCTTTTCAGAACTGAAGAATTTTTCATTTTATTGTTATTATTTATTATTGTTGATTATTGTTGTTAAAGGGGTTGTCCACTACCTGGACAACCCCTTCTCCTTCCTCATCTTTGGCCCTAATATAATAAAAAATCCTTATACTCAGTTCCAGCATTGACGGTGCTCAAGTTACTGGGGCTCACCGGAGATTGTAACATCACGCAAGCCCCGAATCCAATCATCACCAGCTTCTCTCCCCGCCTTCAGACATATGAGCAATCCACAGGAAGTGGGCAGCAACTGCAGCTCTCACTTCCTGTTGATTACTCATACGACTGAAGGTGGGGAGAGAGAAGTCGATGGTGGTTGGGTGCAGGGCTTCTTTGACATCACAACCTTAACGTGAGCTCCTGGAACGAATGCTGGAACGGAAGGTAAGCATAAGTGTTTTTATTTTATGGGGGCAAAACATTGGGAATGAGAAGGGATTGTCCTAATGGTAATGTTATTGTTTGCTAGGTTACCTCAGCAGTCTATCAGTGATGATCGATTTCCTAGCCAAAGAGTGAAAGGCTTAAAAGCCAGATCATTAAATCCAGAAAGCTTTGGTGCCATTGCTCTCCTCCGATGCAGTAGACGTGCAATGTTGCTGCATTCAAGAGCATCGAAGAATGCACAATTTGGGCTAAGCATACCCCAGGTCCAAACTGGTAATCACTGAAGAGTGCACCTCCACAAGTCAGGAAGTTGGACGGTGCGCTAATTTTACCTGAGTTGAGCACACTAAGCCCAGGATCAGAGTCCTGCAAAACTCATCCAGTCTGCTGACATACTGAGAGCCCCTTCTGATCAGTAGACCCAACATGTTGCAACTCATCCAGTGTACCGACATACCGAGAGCATCTTCTGATCAGTAGACCCAACATGTCGCAAGTCATCCAGTCTACCAACATACCGAGAACCCCTTCTGATCAGTAGACTCAAAATGTCGCAACTCATCCAGTCTGCCGACATACCGAGAGCTACTTCTGATCAGTAGACCCAACATATCACAACTTATCCAAGCTACTGACATACCGAGAGCCCCTTCTGATTAGAAGACCCAACAAGTCGCAACTCATTCAGTCTGCCGACATACCGAGAACCCCTTCTGATCAGTAGACCCAAAATGTCACAACTCATCCAGTCTGCCAAAATACTGAGAGCCCCTTCTGATCAGTAGAGCCATCATGCTGTAACTCATCCAGTTGGCCAACATACCAAGAACCCCCCTGATCAATATATCCAACATGTTGCAACTCATCCAGTCTGCCAATATTTCAAGAGCCCCTTCTGATCAGTAGACGCAACATGTTGCAACTATCCAGTCTGCCGACATACCGAGAGCCCCTTCTGATCAGTAGACCCAACATGTCGCAACTCATCCAGTCTGCCGACATAAAGAGAGCCCCTTCTGATCAGTAGACCCAACATATCGCAACTTATCCAGTCTGCCGACATACCTAGAGCCCCTTCTGATCAGTAGACCCAACAGGCCGTAACTCATCCAGTCTGCCGACATACCAAGAGTCCCTCCTGATCAATATATCCAACAAGTCGCTACTCATCCAGTCTGCTGACATACCGAGAGCCCCTTCTGATCAGTAGACGCAACATGCCGCAACTCATCCAGTCTGCTAACATACCGAGAGCCCCTTCTGATCAGTAGACCCAACAATACTCCATTACTCATGCTGGACTTACTAATCAGACGAAGACTCCTGGATGTCTGCAGATGGGAAGAGTTTTGAAGACCTCGGGTCCGGCACTGACGAGCTACCGGAGTGGCCGCAAGAATTGGGTCATGTAAATCTTTTGCGCAACTCTAAAATTTACATTTGGAATTTTAAATTTTAGAGTCTCTTTTATGTCCTCATCTTTTCTATTACAGACTTTTTATAAAGCCCCAATTTCACCCATTTCAAGAACACATAATATAGAGGCTACAGTCACCATATCTAAGATGAGAAGTGAGTAACTTACCGATGATTATGAAGCAAATCCCGGCTATGCACAGCACAGCAATCCCAAGACACACACCCACTGCCAAAAAAAATCAGAAATGAGTGTTTAATACTTAATATAATAGAGCAGATACTAATAGGTTGATTGAAATGTGTTAAATATATACACAACCCTGCAAAAGGATAAGAACATGAATGATTTGTTGACCTGTTTATGCAGCGCAGAATGTAGTGTGGGCTGCTGCTGTTGGAGCTTATGCGACACGCCTGGCAGAAACCTACGCAACGCTAAACAGAAAAGGGCAGTGCGTGCTAATTTCTATACTGACTAATTTTCTAAATTATGTGGGGGAAAAGGAAAGCCTGGGATGAAAAGCAAAACTACAGCCGCGTCTAAACACAATGCAGGTAGTCATTATAAGGAATTATGAATAATGTCTTGCTGATAAAATAGAAGGCTCGGTTCACGTTTGCTGTGTTTTTTTTGTTCCGTGCTTTCTCTCGGCGTGGGCATATATTCACAGATGATCCAAACGTAATGAGTGACTTAGCACAACTTGTTTGGCTTTGACTTTTCCTCTACTTTTCCTACAACCTGAGACTTCTGGATTGTTCAGCCAGAGCCGGGCATCGGCTGGTTCAGGTTCACTGGTCGTCAGCCCTGCAGGAGTTAATTCCTGCAGACTGGTAAGCAGAACCTAAGAGCTCAGGTTGCTAATTGCCACATGCAGTTGTCTCCTCCCTATCTAAAGCACGGCTTTCTTCCTGAATGTGCCGATGATAGCTTCAGCTTTTGCTCCAGCGATCCCGGTCTTGCTGGTTATCGTCTTAATGGATCCTCTTTTGTGCGTTATTTCCTTTCCTTTTTCTTTGTTCCCCTTTACACATATTGTCTCTCCTGTGTGTTTTGAGTGCTGTGTGTACAAGTTTCCTTTCTTTGTGGGGTTTTGTCTTTGTGTTTTCCAGCCCGCTCCGTGGGTGTGGGAGAGGGGGATAAAATCAGGGCTAGGACAGGAGTTGGGGTCACGCTGGGGGTTCGGACCTGGCTACCATCAAGCCTACCTCCAAGATAAGAGAGCGTTCCCCTGTTATACTTCCTCCTCTTTTTTGTTACTCCCCAATACATATATTGTCTCTCTTGTGTGTTTTGAGTTCTGCGTGTACGAGTTTCTATTTTCTCTTGTCCGTGTCATTTTGTGGGGTTTTTTGTCTTTTGTGTTTTCTGGCCTGCCCCGTGGATATGGGAGAGGGGGATGAGATCAGGGCTAGGACAGGAGTTAGGGTCACGCTGGGGGTTCGGACTTGGCTACCATCAAGCCTACCTCCAAGATAAGGGACAGTGCAGGGACTCAAGTCTGAGGGCCACTTAGGGGTCCCTGTCCTGTCTGCCAGGAAGGTGCATGACTTTTTGTGATGCTCAACCTGAGCATTTGGGCAGGAGGGGTGAAAGCACTCCCCCTCAGAAAAGACTCTGAAAAAAAATCAGGTGGGTCTACAAGAAGAGATTTCACATACGGCACTGCAAAAACAACAAAATGTGAATGTCTCTGCAATGGAGCGACGCAGCACAAAACGGAAAAGAGTGGCAGAATCAGTTGAGTTCAAGTATTTCATCAGGGTATTTAAAGAGTTATGTAGTAGGTGTAATAATAATAATAATAATATTAGCAAATACCTCCAAGTAGAAATGTAGTATAGTTCTCCTGATTAGCTATGTCACTTACCTCATGTGCAGGGCATTGCATTAGCTTAGGTATCCAAGCAACTAACTATATGAGTGGTCATAACCATGGATACCTAAGCTGAAATGCCCTGCACATGAGGTAAGTGATATAGCTAATCAGGAGAACTATACTACATTTCTAATTGGATGTTGTCACAAACCACCGGGGGGGGTCACTCAGAAATCCCCCGCGCTGGCTACCAGTACGTCACAATCGGGGGGTAGCAAGGGGGTGTCACCCCTCCTTTATACCTCCCGACCGACAGACAGAGCACGTGACGCGCTCTCTAGCGCCCCTCTTATAGTCAGGCCAATTATGGAATTGCCCAACAATCAGCAAGGAGGCCGCTATACCACTTATGCCGATTATTGAAGGGTCCCCGGTGAGAGTAGGGTATATATTCCCCCGACCTCCGCGGGCGGAATATATAATATCTTCCCGAATCTCACTGGCCTCCCCACAATAATCCTTGGCACAACTCGCTGCCACCAACCGCTTCACGGTAACTATTAGCCGAACACACAGACGTGGGATTCAAGATCGAGATAACAGAACAGCCCAAGATTAATTATATAATTTAATCAGCCTAAAGCACACTAGAAACTACAATATATACAATAGGGAATCTACAGAATATACATATGTCAGAGTACAGTTACAGATAAAGCATGGGTTACAAACAGGTATACAATTACATCAGTTACCTTGTGTGTCTGGCCACAGGGGGGCGCTGTAGACCAGGTTTCTAGGATTCTTCCTCACAGGTCTTTCCCAACCAGGCCCCCGAGCAGAAGAACCCTGGAAAATGGCCGAAGTAGGGTTATCAACCTGGGCAGATCCAGGTCCCCTCCTACCTTAGTGACCTCACAGGGAAGCACTGCCACTCCCCCTGCATGGATCAGAATTATCCAGCAAAGGGGATATTGGCCATAACTTTGCCTGGGAGCGTCGTAGGCGGACGCCAATGCTCTCATTGTGACAGTTATGAATTTAGCTACAGAACGAGGGGACTCATGACCTGTCTACGAGTTCCCATATGGCTGATATCACGCCTGGGGTATTTCCCAAGCTCCCCCTTCCATAAAAAAGGTGTGCCAGCATCGTCCGCCTGCGCAAACACCATTTTTATGGTTGCCATATTTATCGGAGATATGGCTTGCGAGATATGAACCATTTTTTACTGGAGTCGTTCTGTCTGGCTACTTCCAAGCCTTGCTAATGAGATACAACTCTTGTTACAGGGTGACGGCAGGGAGCCATCCTGTGTCCATTGTCCGCACATCATCTCATCTCCATATCAGAGGAGATGGCTGTTGGAGGTGTAAGTGGGATGTGACACCTTCACAGATGCTGGACATTTGAGAACAAGAAGGGAGGGGGGGCACTGCCAGGGAGTGATGAGAGCAATTATGACTTCTAGTCATAATTCCTCTTCATATCCCAGGATTTACCTCACACCTCCCCCCTTTTGAGGGCGCTAGGGGGCAGCACACTCCGGTGTTCCCCCGTGCGCCCGTCCGCGACCTCTCCTTGTCGGGACAGCCCGTCTGCGTTACCGTGGTCACGGCCCCTTTTGTGGCGAATGGTGAAGTCGTATTGCTGGAGCGCAAGGCTCCATCGCAACAATCGCCCATTCGTCCCAGAGACGGTGTGCAACCAGCTGAGGGGATTGTGGTCCGTCTCCACGATGAAGTGGCGCCCGTATAGATAGGGTTGCAGACGCTGCAGGGCCCACACTATGGCCAGGCACTCCTTCTCCATTGTAGAATAGGCCACTTCCCTTGGTAACAGCTTCCTGCTCAGGTACAAGACTGGGTGCTCTTGGCTCGCAGAGTCCACCTGGCTGAGCACCGCACCGAGGCCGAAGTCACTGGCGTCGGTCTGTACTACAAACGGCCGCGTGAAGTCGGCTGCCTGTAGCACGGGCGGGCTGGACAGGGCGTCCTTTAGGGCCCGGAAGGCTGTCTCGCAGTCCACTGTCCAATCGACTGCAGAGGGCAGCTTCTTCTTGGTGAGGTCTGTCAAGGGCTTTGCCAGGCTACTATAGCATGGAACAAACCTCCTATAGTACCCAGCGGTCCCCAAGAAGGACATCACCTGCTTCTTGGTCCTGGGGGTGGGCCAGGATGCGATGGCCTCCACTTTCTCAGGCTCGGGCTTCAGCGTTCCCCCACCTACCCGGTGACCGAGGTACTGGACCTCGCTCATGGCCAGCTGACACTTTCCCGGCTTGATGGTCAAACCTGCCCGGTGGATCCGCCTGAGCACCTGTGCTAGATGCTCTAGGTGGTCCTCCCAGGTGGGACTGAAGACGGCAATGTCATCCAGGTACGCGGCCGCGTACCCTTCAAGGCCCTTGAGCAGGGTGTTGACCATCCGCTGGAAAGTGGCAGGGGCATTCCTCATCCCGAATGGCATCACCGTGGACTCGTACAGTCCAAATGGGGTAATAAAGGCAGAGCGTTCCCTGGCCTTGCGAGTCAGGGGGATCTGCCAATATCCCCGGCTCAGATCCATGATGGTCAGGTACTGAGCCCCGGCCAACTGATCGAGCAGGTCATCGATGCGTGGCATTGGGTACGCATCGGCGACCGTGACAGCATTGAGCCCCCTGTAGTCCACGCAGAACCGAGTGGTTCGGTCCTTCTTAGGGACGAGGACTACAGGCGAGGCCCAAGCGCTGTTGGATGCCTGGATCACCCCCAGCTCCAGCATCTCGTCAATCTCCTGGCGCATGTGTTGCTGCACCTCCAGGGAGACCCGATATGCTGAACGCCGGATCGGGGGATGATCCCCAGTGTCCACATGATGGACAGCCAAGTCAGTCCTTCCGGGCTGGTTGGTAAACAACCCCCGGAAGGGGAGGAGGGTGGCCCACAGCTGGGACCGTTGGTCTTCCAGGAGCTGGTGGCCAACCTCCACATCCTCAATGGATCCGCCTGCCCTAACCTGGGCTAGCATATCCAAGAGGGTTTCCGCTTCTCCCTCCTCGGGCAGGTTGCACACGGGGAGCGCACATGCCTCCCGCTCATGATGTGCCTTCATCATGTTCACATGGAAGGGCTTCCGCCTTCCACGGGCAGGGTCCAGGGTGACCAGGTACGTTACAGGGTTGAGCTGCTGGTACACGAGGTATGGGCCTTCCCAGGCTGCCTGAAGCTTGTCCTGTGGTACGGGGACCAGTACCCACACCTTTTGACCCACTTGGTAGGTCCTCTCACAAGCGTTCTGGTCGTACCAACGCTTCTGATCGGCCTGGGCTTGAACCATATTGTCGTGTACCAGTTGCGTCAAGGCCTGCATTTTGTCCCGGAAGCGCATGACATACTCGATGACCGACACTCCAGGGGTGGCCAAATCCCCTTCCCAAGCCTCTTTCACCAGAGCCAGGGGGCCCCGCACACGTCGCCCGTACAGGAGCTCAAACGGTGAGAATCCTGTTGAGGCCTGTGGAACCTCCCGGTAAGCAAATAACAGGTGTGGGAGATACCGCTCCCAGTCACGCCCATGGGAGTCGACCAACATCTTAAGCATCTGCTTTAAGGTGCCATTGAACCGCTCGCACAGGCCATTAGTCTGTGGATGGTACGGGCTGGCCACCAGATGTCGCACCTGGACTTGCTTACAGAGGGTCTCCATCAGCTGGGACATGAATTGGGTCCCCCGGTCGGTGAGCATTTCCTGGGGAAAACCCACTCGGGAGAAAATCTCCAGCAATGCGGTGGCCACCTTGTCAGCCCGAATGGACGACAAGGCCACTGCTTCTGGGTACCGGGTGGCATAGTCAACTACCGTCAGTATGAAGCGTTTCCCGGAGCTGCTGGGGATGGCCAGCGGGCCGACCAGATCCACAGCCACCCTCCTGAAAGGCTCATCGATGATTGGCAGAGATACTAGTGGGGCTTTGGGGTGTGGCCCCGCCTTCCCCACTCTCTGACAGGTTTCACACGAACGGCAGTAGGCAGCCACATCGGCCCCCATTTTTGGCCAGTAGAAATGCTGGTTTAACCTGGCCTTGGTCTTAGCGATCCCTAGGTGTCCGGCCATCGGAATCTCATGTGCGATCCGCAACAACTCCGTCCGGAACGGATAGGGTACCACCAACTGTCGGTCCCTGGGCCACGCCTCCGGTGAACCCTGCTGGACCGTGGCCCGGTACAGCCGTCCTTGGTCCCAGACCACTCGCTCCGGGTCCGAGTCCGAGGGAGGCTGTGCCGCCTGCTCCTTTAGAGCTTTCAGGCTGTCGTCAGCTTCTAACGCTGCCTGAAACCCCTGACCAGATGTGGCCAGAATCGACGAGACTGTCACATCTTCGGTCAGTACCCCGGGACCTGTGTCCTGGCCTCCACCTGACTCGGCTGCCACTTGGTCAGAAGGGGAAGAGCTATCGGACCTCCGGGAGGCCCCTTGGCTTCCAGCACTCCCACTGCGGGTGACAGCGGCCACAGCCGCTGCGACCGTGGGTCGTGCCTGCTCCTCCTCCGTTCCCGACCAAGTCGCCGGTTCAGGCAGACCTACCTGGCTTCCTGACACCCCGGTTGTGGGGGAACCCTGCACCGAGATCTTACCTGGGAGCACTTCCGCTCCTGGACCGGCCCCAATCTCACCTGCCTGTTCCCCCTCTGCAGCAACAGAACCCCGCTGTGAAATCTCTGGGGACCCCACATTTGCTGTGGTAGCCCCCACCCCACACACTGGTCCTCCCCCTGCAGCACCCTGCTCTCTGCTTATCCCTGCAGAGGGCAACAGATCCCAGCTCACAGGCTGGTTACTTGTAGAGGCATGGTCACACCTTTCTCTGACCCCCGCCCCTGTCACAGCTGCAGCTGAGTGTGTGTCTATGGTGTCTATGCAAGCAGAAATATCAGAGTTCACTCCCTCCTCCCTTACATCATTCATAGATAACACATTAACATTGTCCGGAGGCACGTCAGCACTGGCTGAAGGTTCAGCCTTTGGGGCGGGGCCAAACTGGGAGGTTATTTGCCCCAAATCTGTCCCAAGTAGCACGTTTGCAGGGATCCGATCAGTTACCCCCACCTCCCTCACCCCTCGCCCTGCGCCCCAGTCCACATAAATGTCAGCAACAGGCAGCGCCGGGTCAATGCCTCCAATCCCGGAGACAGCGAGGGTTTTTCCAGGGATCAAGTCTTGGGGGGACACCATCTCAGGCCGCACCAGAGTCACCTCCGAGGCGCTGTCTCGCAGTCCTATGGTCACAGACTGGCCGACGGTGACAGGTTGGAAGCTGTCCAGGGACCTACCACCACCCCCACCCACACAATACACCTTGGGCGGCCCTTGGGACGGGGACGGAGCCGGGGCCTTGGGACGCTGAGGGCACATGGCCTTGAAGTGTCCAGGTAGGTTGCACTGGTGGCACCGTCTTGGTTCTGCCACGGGCCTGGAGAGGGGAGTTGAGGGGGACACCCCCTGCAGTCTAGGGGCAGGTGGGGCAGTCGCAGAGTTCATCTTACCCCCTCTCCAGGTGCTGCTGGTGGCTGCTCTCCTGGCTTCAGGAGCCCGATTGTTGGTGTAGTCATCTGCCAGGGCAGCTGTAGCCGTGGATCCCTTTGGCTTCTGGTCTCGGATGAACTGGCGGAGATCCTCAGGGCAGTTCCACAAGAGTTGCTCCGTGATGAACAAGTCCAGGATCTCCGGTCCGGTGGAAAGCTGCAGGCCTTGGGTCCAGTGGTCGGCAGCTCGGGCAAGTGCCCGCCGGTGGTCAGCCCAGGAGTCCTTTGGTCCCTTCTGCAGCGTCCGGAACTTCTTGCGGTAGGACTCCGGGGTGAGGTTGTACTGTTGGATCAGGGCCCGCTTGATGGTGTCGTAGCCCTGATCCGCCTCAGCAGGCAAGTCCCCAAGGATATCCAGGGCCTTACCCCTTAAACGGGGGGTCAGGTATTTGGCCCACTGGTCCTTGTTCAGATGATGCTGCAAGCAAGTCCGTTCAAAAGCAGTCAAGAAAGAGTCCAAGTCTCCATCCTTCTCCAGCACTGGGAAGTCCTCAACACGGACCTTTGGAAGTTTGGTGTCTGGAAGGTCACGGGTGGCTGATGAGGGCCGGAGCTGAGCTAGCTGCAGCTGGTAGTTACGCTCTGCCTGGCGCTCTTCACGCGCTGCTTGCCGCTCACGCTCGGCCATGAGTTCCTTGTAGCCCTCCCGGTCTCCAGCCTGGCGTAGGGCCATAGCCATTTGAAGAAGGCTATCCGAGCCTCCCAGGCTCGGTGGAATGGCACGTGGTGATCTGCGGCCCGCTGCGGAGCCTGGTGATTCACTGTCCATTGCAGAGCGGAGGGCTGGCATCTGGCTCGTTGAGGACCCTTGGGCGAGCTGCTCCTCATCTTGTCCAGCAGTGCCCGGTTGTGCAATGTCCTCTGCAGAGCTGTTTTCTGGCGTCGAGCTCCTGGAGGACTCGTGGACAACCTCCTCATCGTCTCTGGCCTGAGCATCGGCCATTCCTTTGGCTTTGCTCCTGGTGCTATCAGCCATTGTTGCAGACTTTGGTCACTGACACAGAACTGACACCTGATGCCTCCACACACCTTACAGTATCTGCACTCTGACACTCTAGTGTTGAGCTGGTCTGAAGACCCCAGCAGCCACAGCTGCTGCAGGCAGTCTTTAGTGTCTGGGAGTATGGGTCTCACACTCACACACACTATTATCTCGATCCCACCGCTTGCCACCAATATGTCACAAACCACCGGGGGGGTCACTCAGAAATCCCCCGCGCTGGCTACCAGTACGTCACAATCGGGGGGTAGCAAGGGGGTGTCACCCCTCCTTTATACCTCCCGACCGACAGACAGAGCACGTGACGCGCTCTCTAGCGCCCCTCTTATAGTCAGGCCAATTATGGAATTGCCCAACAATAAGCAAGGAGGCCGCTATACTACTTATGCCGATTATTGAAGGGTCCCCGGTGAGAGTAGGGTATATATTCCCCCGACCTCCGCGGGCGGAATATATAATATCTTCCCGAATCTCACTGGCCTCCCCACAATAATCCTTGGCACAACTCGCTGCCACCAACCGCTTCACGGTAACTATTAGCCGAACACACAGACGTGGGATTCAAGATCGAGATAACAGAACAGCCCAAGATTAATTATATAATTTAATCAGCCTAAAGCACACTAGAAACTACAATATATACAATAGGGAATCTACAGAATATACATATGTCAGAGTACAGTTACAGATAAAGCATGGGTTACAAACAGGTATACAATTACATCAGTTACCTTGTGTGTCTGGCCACAGGGGGGCGCTGTAGACCAGGTTTCTAGGATTCTTCCTCACAGGTCTTTCCCAACCAGGCCCCCGAGCAGAAGAACCCTGGAAAATGGCCGAAGTAGGGTTATCAACCTGGGCAGATCCAGGTCCCCTCCTACCTTAGTGACCTCACAGGGAAGCACTGCCACTCCCCCTGCATGGATCAGAATTATCCAGCAAAGGGGATATTGGCCATAACTTTGCCTGGGAGCGTCGTAGGCGGACGCCAATGCTCTCATTGTGACAGTTATGAATTTAGCTACAGAACGAGGGGACTCATGACCTGTCTACGAGTTCCCATATGGCTGATATCACGCCTGGGGTATTTCCCAAGCTCCCCCTTCCATAAAAAAGGTGTGCCGGCATCGTCCGCATGCGGAGACACCATTTTTATGGTTGCCATATTTATCGGAAATATGGCTTGCGAGATATGAACCATTTTTTACTGGAGTCGTTCTGTCTGGCTACTTCCAAGCCTTGCTAATGAGATACAACTCTTGTTACAGGGTGACGGCAGGGAGCCATCCTGTGTCCATTGTCCGCACATCATCTCATCTCCATATCAGAGGAGATGGCTGTTGGAGGTGTAAGTGGGATGTGACACCTTCACAGATGCTGGACATTTGAGAACAAGAAGGGAGGGGGGGCACTGCCAGGGAGTGATGAGAGCAATTATGACTTCTAGTCATAATTCCTCTTCATATCCCAGGATTTACCTCACAGATGTATTTGTTAATATTATTGTTATTACACCTAGTACATATTGGGATAGGAACTTGGCGATAGGAATACCCCTTTAATTTCATTTTAACACTTTATGTTGGTATAAACAATCACTGTGTGGTCGTATTATTAGTTAATGAAAAAGGAATGTCCCCTTTATTTTCTAACCTTGATTGTAGCTCATAATTTAATTAATATTAATATTGACACAATGTAAAATATTAACTCGGCCATGGGGTCAAACAGACCTTCCAAAATTTTGGACCAGGATCCATAAGCCTTTAACTATGCCTCAGAAAAAATCAATACAATTGCTACAAAAACAATCTGATATAGGAAATACATTTTTAATTTAAGGAATATTTTTTTAATTAAAGGGAATCTGTTGGTAAGATTAGTTCTTTTAAATATAAACCCACTGAAACTTTTATATCTTGTATTCTTTCCTGCATTCCTTAGAAATTTGCATTTTTATTCATATAGAAATGAAGCATTTAGTGCTATGGGTGTGACAGAGCACTTCCCAAACCTCAGAATGAGGCTCTATAGGATTTCGATGGGCGTCGTGGAACATTACACCATTGGATTACATTGGAACATTGAGGATTTCTTTTTAATTAAAAAATTGGTGAATGAGGGAGTGTAGGGGAGTCTTTAGTCAAATAAACTTTTTTTTTCCTGTGTATGGGTGTGTCACGCTTGACAAACAGTCTTGTAGTGTTCGACAGTAGATGGTCGCATTGTTTGGCTATACAAGCTCTTCCCTGACTTACCCTTTTTTCCTGGTTGAGGTTTGTCCCTTTCTCTTTAGGACCCTGTCGATATCTTCCTCTTTCAGCTGTTAATCATCGGCACTTCCCTTGTTTCTTTAAATACTCTCATTCCCCCTTACTGTTTGCTTGTGATAGACTTAGAAACATACACAGGCCCTGGATGCAAGCAGTCACCTTGCATGCATCTGAAGAAACGTTGTGGTTTGTTTCTGCATCTCTCCCTGAGTCATCCTGCAGATAAGTTGTTTATGTGCTTTCATCATGTGTGTGCTCATTGTGTCTTCTTTAGAGTTTAGTGGGGCTGACTAAGTGCTCATCCCATCCGCTCCATACCTAGGACCCAGATCTAGGGTCACCCAGGGCCAGGTATCCTGCTCGGTGCATAGGTGTGAAACCTATCTAGGGTGATCAAGGCAGCCCCAGGGGTCAGCGGAAGGTTTGGTCAGGGGTCACCATGTCCCCCTTCCCTAGACACAGGGTTCTCCATACCTAGTGTGACAGTAGACCTTCCCAGTCTGATAATACAAGACCCCACCTGTCTGCTTTACCTTTGTTGGTTATCAAATATATGGGAAACCTACGCTTTTTTTTTTTTTTTTAAATTGTTTAAATAAATAATTTAAAACTAGTGTGGGGCCCCCTTTATTTTTGATAACCAACCAAGGTAAAGCTGACAGCGGAGGGCTGCATCCCGCAGCTGTCTGCTTTACCTGTGCTGGTTATCAAAAATATGAGGAACCCACACCATTTTTTTTTAAATTGTTTAAATAAATAATTAAAAAAATTAAAATGATGTGGGATCCCCTCTATGTTTGATAACCAGCCAAGGTAAAGCTGACAGCTGAGGGCTGCAGCCCACAGCTGTCTGCTTTACCTGCGTTGGTTATCAAAAATAGGAAGGACTTTGAGTAATTTTTTTAAATTTATGTCCTATCCACATTCGTTTGAAGGCCAATTGTCCTGCTCTTACCCCCATTTTGCTTCCTTTTGCCACCCCCTACCCTTATTACAACCAATTTACAACACCAAATTTTGGGTTATCATTGATTTATATGATATATGATTATGGGTCAAGTTTGGGTCCTGAACGGAACTTTTAACTAAAGTCCAGTTGAACCCGGCGAACCCGAACTTCCATGGGTCTGCTTATCCCTACTAATGAATCAAAATGTGAAATATTTGGCTGTAATAATAGCAGCTTGTTCTCCAAAGACCCGGAGAGCGGCCCAATAATGAATGTCTGCCTCAATGTATCCTTGAAAGTCAAAAAAAGAACACAGAGGATTCTTCATATGCAATACGACAAAGAATTGTGCCATGAGACAGGGGTGTTCTTTCTTAGAAACATAGCTTTAATGTGATAATACCGCTATAATATGCTGTCATGTTACGGTATTAGGACATCTCAGATACTTTGTCAATGTTCTGTGCATGAGTCATCTTTCAAGTTTAACAAAAAAAGACAGTTGCACTCTGAAATGCTAAAGTATACAAATCATGAATGTAAGAATATAGATATGTATTACTGCTTGAGGAAAGCTAGGAAAAATTAAGATATTTAGCATATAAAAATGGCCATTTCTATATCTGCCCAGTAGCCACGTCAAGGCATACCTTGTAACTGAGTAACTACTTTAACACCTAATGGGGAAGGGGTGCACAGTCAGAGGGCATGACTCCATAATCTAGACAAAAAGACTGACGGCACTCCCAACATGCAGTCTGAACAGGTGCAAAACGGAGCATGACATATAATAACAAAAAAGGCAGTTGCATTCTGAAATGCTAAAGCATGAAAACCATGAATGTAAGAATATAAGAATATAAACATGCATTACTATATTGAAATATTTAGCATACAAAAATGGCCATTTCTCTATCTGCCCAGTAGCCACGTCAAGGCATACCTCATAACTGCATAACTGGGTAACTACTCTAACATCTAATGGGGGAGGGGTGCACAGTCAGAGGGCATGACTCCATAATCTAGACAAAAAGACTGACAGCACTGCCAACATGCAGTGTGAATAGGTGCAAAACCGAACATGACATATAATAATAAAAAAAGACAGTTGCACTCTGAAATGCTAAAGCATGAAAACCATGAATGTAAGAATATAAGAATATAAACATGCATTACTATATTGAAATATTTAGCATACGAAAATGGCCATTTCTCTTTCTGCCCAGTAGCCACGTCAAGGCATACCTTGTACACTGGGTACCTACTCTAATGCCTGTCTTTGGGTTAAAAACCCCTGCGTATGGGCATTCTGGCATAAATTAACTCCTTCTGGCCCGATCACTGATGAGCAGACAGCTGGTTGACTTCCATGCCTGCCTGTGCAACTCAGAAGCACCAGAGGAAGCATAGTCTGAAGTGTCAGAGTCTGTGGTCTGAACAGCGTTTGATGCCACCATGACACTCAGTGAATTAAGAGCCAATTGACGTGTGACACTGTGTATACAGGTGTCACTTGTCATTGTAATCCTGTCTCTGGTGATAAGGAGACTGCTGAAAACTCTTCCTGAAAGCATAAGTCTAAAATAGCCCACATAGTCAGTGTAAAAATTGCAAGATTACTAATTTTGTATTTTAAAGGGGTTGTCAACTACTAGGACAACCCCTAATGATCCCTCATGTTCCCCCCAGGTAATATAAAAAAGCCTGTACTCTCTTCCATAGCCAGCTTGGTTCCAGGTGTCCTGGGGGTCATGTGACATTGTGATGTCATCCGAGCCCCGTCCAATCCCCGTCTTCAAACAAATGAGGTCATCAACAGGAAGTGAGCAATGCGGCAATCAACAGGAAGAAATCAACAGGAAGTGAGCGGCAGCCGCATTGCTCACTTCCTGTTGATTGCTTCTGTGGCCGAAGGTGAGGAGACAGAAACCGGTGCTGATTGGACACAAGGCTCACAACGTAACCCGAGCCTTGGGAATCTGAGCCGCGGCACCACTGGATCCGTGCCGGCACAGGAGGGCAGTATAGGCTTTATTATTACCTTACCTGGGGGAAAGGTGGAATCAGAAGGAGGTGTCCTAATTGTAGACAACCCCTTTAAATAAAGATCGTGATATGAAAAAAAAAATCTAAATTGCCCAATTGTTTTTTGTAAAGAAATATGTATAAGACAAAAGCCTGATGTGAACAATAGTCAGTGTTCTGATGACACATTCCATTTAGCAGAACCGATCTTTTCAGCGCATAATTGCTATAAACTGTCTTTCATCTAATAATGCAGCATTTAACCAGCTCATTAGAAAGTAATTATAAAAGTACAAAGTGTCACGAATAAATGATGAAATAACAGCGTTCAGTTAGTAGCCGGCGCGGCAGCTCCGCACAGTACACTGGGGAATGACCGGACCCATTGGGGATGTCCTACATACCACATTATTGCAGGTGTATATTAGGAGGACATCTAGCAGGGACCGATCCGGTCGAGGACCTAGTAGATCAGACTAGATGCTGGCTCATCCATGCCCTGCTCCAGGGGACTGACATGTCTATTGTTCTTTTTATCTGTCAATCACCTCTAGCAGCCCTGGGAGAAGGTGGATGAGGCGCGCTGAGGGCTTTGCTGAACTAATCTAGTCCCTGGTGGATCCTTATAGAGAATCTGTCTGCAGGTTTTTGCTATTTAATCGGAGAGCATCATGTTGTAGGGGGTTGAGACCCTGATTCCATGGATGTGTCACTTATTAGGCTGTGTGTTGCTTTTCAATAAACTCAGTGTTTTATCAACAGGACCTTATCACTACAGGACTACGTGTCTTATGCCTCTTAGTCAACTACTCTGTCTAACCCCATCCACACCATTGATTAGCATTGATCATTACTATTCTGATTTAATACAGTACAATCAGAGTTTTCTCTGCTACAGATCTAGCAAAGCTGAGAATACCTAGCTGTGCATAATCCTATCCACACCATTGATCATCTTTATCTGATTTAATACTATCAGTTTTCTCTGCTGCAGATCTAGCAGCGCTCACAATACAGAGCTCTGTGTTTCCCCACCCTCACCATTGATTAGCATTCATCACCATTATTCTGATTTAATAGAATCATAGTTTTCTCTGCTGTAGATCTAGCAGACCTCAGAATACTGAGCTGTGTATAACTCCGTCCACACCATTGATTAGTATTGATTACTATTCTGAATTAATACGAAGTTATCTCTTCTGCAGATCTAGCATTTCTCAGCATTCTGGCCATCGATTAGCAGCTTTCTGCCTATACACAGTGTACACAGAAAACTGCATATCAGTGGTGTGGGCGGGGTTATACACAGCTCAGTATTCTGAGCTCTGCTTGATCTGCAAAAGACAAAACTCTGATTGTATTAAATCTGAATAATAGTGATCAATGCTAATCAATGGTGAGGGTGGGGAAACAGAGCTCAGTATTCTGAGCTCTGCTAGATCTGCAGAAGAGAAAACTCTGATTGTATTAAAATGATTGCACAATAAAGGTGATCAATGGTGAGGGCAGGGAAACACAGAGCTTAGTATTCTGAGCTATCCTAGATCTGCAGAAGAGAAAACTGATTGTATTAAATCTGAATATGGTGATCAATGCTAATCAGTGGTGGGGGTGGGGTTACACAAAGCGCAGTATTGTGAGCTCAGCTAGATGTGCTGCAGAGAAAACTCTGATTGTATTAAAATGACTGCAGATAGACACATCGCTGGAATCAGGGTCTCTGCCCCTACATTATGCTGATCTCAGATTACATAGCAAAAACCTGCTGACGGATTCCCTTTAAGTCAGTCTGCATTCTAAAATCGGATGACTGTAGCCTTAATTAATTCCCCATGCAGAGTTTATTGCTTGCTCAATAGTTCATTACTTACCAGTGTAGAAATCTGGCTTGCAGCATATTTTGTTCTGGAAGGAAAAGTAAAAAAAAATAATCCAAAAAAATAATCAGATTTTCAGTTTTGGTCTTAGTACAATGATGATGGCAACAGGTGGAGGATTGGGAAGACTCAGCGATGTCTCCGCGAGATGTGCCGGCATTCCACCACTGCCGGCGTACCCCTGAGACTCGCCGTGAGTCTGCACAAAACACTTAATGACACATTATTATCCGAGAAACCCCCAAGGATTACATGAAACCTCAGAATTCTATTCCTTACAGTTACCAGACCCCCCCCAAGAAATGTGCAGCTCTTCCTTACCCCCGCCATCGCTGGTTAAGTTGATGTCTCCAGGCTTTTGAGTGACCAGACAAAAGCGACGACCTAAGAAAAAAAATATAGAAAAAGAACTGGTTAATTTAGAGCAGATTCTAAACAATGGAAACACTCAGCAATGTCTGAGATCGGAGGAAGCAACAAGTGTCATGATGGAGACAAAGAAGTGTTCTATCAAAGGATGTTCAAGGGGAGGAGATCGTCCCAAGACTTATACAAAATCCTTTAATAGGTGACTTAGTATCAGCTCTGGAGTCTGCTTCTTCTGTCTCTTGTTCTATGATCTCACTTTCTTGATTTAATCTTAGCGTCTTAACATTCAGAGTAATGTTCCGCCGCCCTCATCCCTCTGTGTCTGCACTGCCTTCAGTCAATGGGCAAAAAGATGTGAGGCTGAGATTCCTAGTGCGAATCCAAAAGGTGTCAGTCCTGCCCTGTTGCTTGCCCCTACAAGCAGCGCTCCTACTTGAATCCCCTTCCTACCAGCTTCCCTTTCCCACCCCTGGAGTGGAAGAAGTGTGCCTGTGAGTGCGTCGAAATGTCTTCTTCCCATAGCAACAGCAGAGAATATGAGCTGAACGGTGGAGCAACACCTCCTTCCTTCTCAATGAATCGCCCTCCCTCCACAAGGACCGTGTTCTATCCATCCATCTATCCATCCATCCATCCATAAATCTATCTATCATCCTTCCATCCATCCACCCATAAATCCATCCACCCATAAATCCATCCACCCATCCATCCATCCATCCTTCCATCCATCCATCCCTCCATCCCTCCATACATCCATACATCCATAAATCCATCCATCCATCTATCCATCCATCCATCCATAAATCTATCTATCCTTCCATCCATCCATCCATCCATCCATAAATCTATCTATCATCCTTCCATCCATCCACCCATAAATCCATCCACCCATCCATCCATCCATCCTTCCATCCATCCATCCTTCCATCCATCCATCCCTCCATCCATCCATACATCCATAAATCCATCCATCCATCTATCCATCCATCAATCCATAAATCTATCTATCCTTCCATCCATCCATCCATAAATCCATCCATCCATCCTTCCATCCATCCATCCCTCCATCCATCCATACATCCATCCATACATCCAGAAATCCATCCAGAAATCTATCCATTCATCCCTAAATCCATCCATCCTTCCATAAATCTATTCATCTATCCATCCATCCAGCCATAAATCCATCCAGAAATCAATCTCTATCTATCTATCTATCTATCTATCCATTATTTATCTATCTATCTATCCATTATCTATCTATCTATCCATTATCTGTCTATCTATTTATCTATCTATCTATGTATCTATCTATCTATTTATCTATCTGTCTGTCTGTCTGTCTATCTATCTTTCCCTCTATCTATCCATCCATCCATAAATCAATCTATATATCTCTATCTATGCATCCATCTATGTATCTATCTATCTATTCATCCATCCATAAATCTACCTATCCATCCATATATCCATAAACCCATTATCTATCTATCTATCTATCTATCTATCTATCTCTCTATCTATCTATATATCTATCTATCCCTCTATCTCTCTATCTATATATATCTATCTATCCCTCTATCTATCTATCTATATATATCTATCTATCCCTCTATCTATCTATCTATCTATCTATCTATCTATCTCTCTATCTATCTATATATCTATCTATCCCTCTATCTCTCTATCTATATATATCTATCTATCCCTCTATCTATCTATCTATCTATCTATATATATCTATCTATCCCTCTATCTATCTATCTATCTATCTATCCCTCTATCTATCTATCTATCTATCTATCATCTATCCTTCTATCTATCCCTCTATCTATCCTTCTATCTCCATCTATCTATCTATCCCTCTATCTATCCTTCTATCTCCATCTATCTATCTATATCTATCTATCTATATCTATCTATCTATCCCTCTATCTATCTCCATCTATCTATCTATCTATCTATCTATCTATCCATTATCTATCTATCTATCTATCTATCTATCTATCCCTCTATCTCTCTATCTATATATATCTATCTATCCCTCTATCTATCTATCTATCTATCCCTCTATCTATCTATCTATCTATCTATCATCTATCTATCCTTCTATCTATCCCTCTATCTATCCTTCTATCTCCATCTATCTATCCCTCTATCTATCCTTCTATCTCCATCTATCTATCTATCTATATCTATCTATCTATATCTATCTATCCCTCTATCTATCTCCATCTATCTATCTATCTATCTATCTATCTATCTGTCTATCTATCCCTCTATCTATCTCCATATATCTATCTATCTATCCATTATCTTTCTACCTATCTATCTATCTATCTATCCCTCTATCTATCTATCTATCTATCCCTCTATCTATCCATCTATCTATCTATCTATCATCTATCTATCCTTCTATCTATCCCTCTATCTATCCTTCTATCTCCATCTATCTATCCCTCTATCTATCCCTCTATCTCCATCTATCTATCTATCTATATCTATCTATCTATCTATCTATCTATCCCTCTATCTATCTCCATCTATCTATCTATCTATCCATTATCTATCTATCTATCTATCCCTCTATCTCTCTATCTATATATATCTATCTATCCCTCTATCTATCTCTATCTATCTATCTATCTATCTATCTATCCCTCTATCTATCTATCCCTCTATCTATCTATCTATCTATCTATCCCTCTATCTATCTATCTATCTATCTATCTATCTATCTATCTATCTATCTATCCCTCTATCTATCTATCTATCTATCCATCCATCCATCCATCTATCCATCTATCCCTCTATCCATCTATCTATCCCTCTATCTATTCAACCCTCCATCCATCCTTCTATCCATCCATCCATGTAAATCCACTGTCCGTCCTACCTGTGCACTGCAGCCAGATAAGATACATATAAGCCGGTGCACGCGTTGCTTCTCCTTTTCATGTCGGTTCTTTCTATGACTAACCCTTCGTTAATACTTGCTAAACCCTCTCCAGTCCGATCCCACCAGGCTGCACTTTCAATGAGCATACTAAATGCAAAATAAAAAAGAAGAAAGAATACGCACATCTAACGTGCAGCGATACAGGCGAGGAGCTGTGTGGCAACATGGGTCACGTTACTATTTCCTTTCTACTTTGCAAGAGTACACAGATCATAGTTACACTATTTCACAACCAGATTTCCTGCTGATATGAGGAAATGTAACCCTTTACACTGCATTGTGCGAGTCGCTGGAGTTCCTCATGCAAATAAGTCATAACATAAGAACTTTGCAAAGTAGAGGGGTGCAGTACTGACCACCAAAAAAGGCAGGATTACAGATATACAGTCTGACCAATGGATGCGCAGGGTCGAGCTCCTGGTCCCGCCCACGAGGAGCGTATCAGAGGAGTAAAACCATAATACGACATAAAGGACAGAGAGAGGGCTGCATTGTAAAATGATAAATCGGTAGTAATTAAAAAAAATCACAGAACTGAAGATGAGGGGGCTATACAGGTCAAAGGAGAGATGGAGAAAGACAATGCTAATGGGGGAAATAGTTAACTGGCAGACCAGTGTTACCAGTGATACTTTGGTAAGAGGGTAAATAGGGGAGATTAATAAGTAACAGGGATCAGGGATAGGAGTAGAGTAAAGGGACTTGATCTTTAAGGGGTCCTCCTGACTCTCTCCCAACAAATGACTGCGGGAAAAGAAGAAGAATTAGGTAATTGGAAGTTCTTTTTCTTTTCCAAAGGAATCTGAGGGCAGCTTTCCAATCTCTTTCCATTGAAAACACAAGAATTCTTGGCCATGAATGTAAATGGGGAGTCGCTGTATGATGAAAGAACATTGGGCTGACGGCTATCTCATGTCTAGAGGAAGTTTAAAGGGAATCTGTCAGCAGGTTTTTGCTATGTAATCTGACAGCAGCATAATGTAGGGGCTGAGACCCTGATTCTAACAATATGTCACTTAAGTCCCTCTTACACGCTACTATAAGATATACTACTATTAGATAAGATATCTAACGATATGTCGTCGGGGTCACGGAATTTGTGACGCACAGCCGGCCTCGTTTGACATATCGTAGCATGTGACACCTCCGAGCGACTTTGAACGAGCAAAAATACTCACCTTATCGTTGCTCGTTGACACGTCGCTCATTTTCATAATGTCTTTCCTTCTTCTGTGCGCTGGTTTTTCGTCGTTCCCGAGGCAGCACACATCGCTCCGTGTGACACCCCGGGAACGACGAACACAGCTTACCTGCGTTCCGCCGGCAATGCGAAAGGAAGGAGGTGGGCGGGATGTTTACGTCCCACTCATCTCCGCCCCTCCGCTTCTATTGGCCGGCCGCTGTGTGACGTCACTGTGACGCCGAACGTCCCACCCCCTTCAGGAAGTGGATGTACGCCTCCCATATCGAGGTCGTCCGGGAGGTAAGTACGTGTGACGGGGGGGTTAACGACTTTGTGCGCCACGGGCAACTAATTGCCCGTGACGCACAAACAACGGGGCGGGTGCGATCGCTCGTGCGATCGCATGATAGATCGTACCGTGTGACGCCGCCCTTAGACCTTTACATTGTTTGCCATTGACCAACAATGTAAAGCTTCCTGACCTCCTTGGTGTTATGTTGGCCACACTTGCTGCTATATGGACCTAATATGGGACCTATATGGGACCAATATGAGACTTTTATGGACCAACAGTGGATCAATATCGGACACACTTGCTGGAACGTGGACCCAATATGGGACCTATATGGACCAACATTGGACCAAAATCGGACACACTTGCTAGAATAATGACCCACAATGGGACCTATATGGGACCAATTTGGGACTTATATGGACCAACATTGGACCAATATCGGACACATTTGCTGGAATAAGGACCTATATGGGACCAATATGGGACTTATATGGAACCAAAATCTGACCAATATCAGACACACTTGCTGGAATATGGACCCACTATGAGACCTATATGGGACCAATTTTGGACTTATATGGACCACCATCGGACCAATATCGGACACACTTGCTGGCATGTGGACCCAATATGGGATCTATATGGGACCAATATGGGACTTATATGGACCAACATTGGACCAATATCGGACACACTTGCTGGCATGTGGACCCAATATGGGATCTATATGGGACCAATATGGGACTTATATGGACCACCATCGGACCAATATCGGACACACTTGCTGGCATGTGGACCCAATATGGGATCTATATGGGACCAATATGGGACTTATATGGACCAACATTGGACCAATATCGGACACACTTGCTGGAATATGGACCCACTATGGGACTTATATGGGACCAATATGGGACTTATATGGACCAACATCGGACCAATACCGGAAACACTTGCTGGAATATGGACCCAATATAAGACCTATATGGGTCCTTTGCAGCCCAAGATCTCATAAAAATGCAAAATTTCACCTGCTTTGGAGGTAGAAATGGCCCCTTGACCTCTTGGGCCTCAGATTGCACCAATGATATGTCCACCCTAGTGCTCAACTCCTATTGCAGTAGATGAAAGTTCAGGTGCAGTACCTAGGACCGGCTGATTTATCCACCGATTTTATTTTGATCACCTATACTATCTACAGGTCATCTTAACCATGGAAAACCCCACAAATATGTGTACCAAATCTAGGGCATGGGGAGGATCTGCATGGTCCCATGGAATAATACTCTATGGTTGACACACTATAGCTTTGCCAGCAGATGAGACAATTATCCTTCAAATATACCTTTAGTTATCACGCATATAGACCACAATATATACGGTATATATATATACTGTGTATATATATATATATATATATATATATATATATATAAATATACAAATACATATCTATATATATATCTATATATATATATATGACTCGCCCACCCCAGGGCTATGGGACACCCGGTGCCGGGCTGGACTAGTCCGGGGGACGTCAGTGGTGGCGGGGCCCGACTCCGTGGCCCTGGTGGGTGTCAGTTAAATATGGCTGATTAATTAAAGTTTGTGTTCGTGACGCCACCTGTGGTATGCGGCTATTTAAGCCGCCGCTGCTGGATGAGGCCTCCGGGGTGATAGACTGGCAGCAATGATGGTACTGCTCCCCACAGGTGGAGCGGTGCCCCGGGGCACAGTTGGTGCTCGTGAGTGTCTATGCAGATGAAATAACAGAGGCAACTCCAAGGGTGCAGTTCAAGTTGTTTACTCACACATCCTGGTATGCGCACACTGGTGCCCTCAGACGACTGGAACCCACTGTCAGGGACCTCTGCCGTTCCTGGGTGATTCTTGGAGTGTAAACCGGTGCCCTTCTCTCTAAGGTGTCTCTGTCTTCAGCTGTCTTCCTAAGCCTTGCCTTTTGTAGGATAAACCTGGCTCGGCCTCCACAACAGCCTCCAGGCTGGGGGGTCACCTGTCGGCTGATTACCCCTTTTCTAGAAGTTCTGCTGTGGGCTGTGGCCCGGGGAGTTTACAACATTCCCTGGGCCTCGGTTTTTACTGTTTGGAGATGATTTTGCACTCCTCCGGTTTCTAGGGACCGTCCCCTGCTGCAGCTTGATCCCTCCACCGATATTCCTGTGGAACAGGCCACCGCAGCTCTACAGCTATCCGTGGCCCTGGGATCCCTTCTGTTCTCTGCTTGGTGTCACCTGGACCCTCTGAGTCCCAGGATCTTCACCAGGAAGCGTCTCTTTCTTTCCTTAGCTCCTAACTGACTTGGAGCTCTCTTCCTTTCTCTCCTCCTTGCCTGCCTCCTGCAGGCCTCCTTCTCCTTCCCCACTCTCTCTTCAACTAACTACACTAGACCTTCCTTTCTGTGTCTGCACTCATGAGGCTCCTCCCACCTCCCCAGTTGCTCTGACCTACCCTATAGGAGCAGGGATGGGTCTTACGGCCTCTCCCAGCATGCAGCATGGGAGGTTTTCTGCCACTATCCCTGGTCCCAGTGTGTTCCTAGCAATGGGTGTAGTGTGGATTTACCAGGGGACCGGTGTTCACTCCCTTCCTCACCCAGAATGGGGCATCACACCGCTGGATGGGGTGCAATGACCTGTGGCGACGGAAGCCTCAGGGGCGCCACACTCCCCCACAGCGAATCCCAGCACGTCCTCGGGCTGAAAAGACAACAAAACATGTGGGAGAAACTGCAAAAACATTTTTGTTATACATAACATAAAACAATAAAACATTTCTTACAAAGAAACATCTAAGTGTGCACTTTCAGTCTATTGCACAGTTTGGGCACATCCCCCATAATTCTGGTAGGGGGCACAACGGGTGCAACTAATTACATTTTGGCTACAACAAGTCCAGTAGCCTGGCAGTTCGTTTCTTTTCAAACAACAAAGGGCAAATACACAACCAGCCACTAAGTCCAGTGGCCTGGTTACACAGGACACATAAGACATCACATTCACCGGGGACCACATTCCAGTTCCGTGGCCCGGTACATATAAACATGGGGGGTGACTTCTTCAAAAAGCACAGGGGGCAGTAAAGCAGGAAAGGGTGTCGTCTTCAAAAAGAACATTAGGGCAGCACAAAAGGGACATCTTCACAAAGAATGAGGGACAGACAGGGGCTATATACAGTTCAGCTTCTTTTCTTCACTTTCACTTTACTTTCTACTCACAGGGATAGATGCGGGGGTCCCACTACGGCATTGCCCCGGGCAACAGGTATGCCGCTGAGATTATTGTCTGGGTCCCCTGGGTGCTGGCCACTGACCTACTGCGGACCGCTGCGGCCTGGGCAGGAATGGGACTTCTGGCGCTCACAGCTCAGCGTTGTGGTAAAGGACTGCTCGTTTGCAGGGGGCTGCCGCAATCTTGGGGGTCTTGCTTTGGCCGAGCACCTTGCATCAGACAAGCCATGGAGATCCGGGTCTGCGTCTCCTGAGTGGCTGTAGCAGGCCTGCTGCAAAGTTCTGCGGCTTGGGCCTGCTCTGAGGTAGTGCTGCGGGCGGGGGCGGTACTGCACGTTGGCATAGTGCGGCGCCACTCCGGCTCTTCTGGGGCGACCTCCTCCCGCAGGATGTGCACATTCAGGGCGTACCAGCCACGGCTCCCCATCAGCCTGGTGTACTCCACGGTGTCACCCGGCTTAGCATCACGCTCTGGGTGGCCTCTGGGCAAGTGCTCCTCGATATCTCGGCGGGCAACAAAAACATCTTTGCCCAGTCCGGGCTCTCTGATGAAGCCCCAGCCGCCTTCTTGCCTGAAGTCGATCACTCGGCCTCTTCTCACCGGACCCTGGGATCCCTTGAGGGCTTTTCTAATCTGCTCCTTGGAGGCCAGGTTGGACGCCTCCTCGGCCCTCCTCTTCTCCTCCCGGGTCTCCCGCTCCCTCTGGAACTCTACCACCATTTTCTGGCAGGCTAAGGCATTTGCCATGGGAGTCTCTTCGGGGCGCAGTGGCTGCTGCAGGTCCCCGCTCTCAATGGGCGCTGCGTCCCAGTTCACACCCGGTGATCTTGCTCCCAGGAGGCTTACAGGGGGACTTGGCAGGGGGCCCACTAAGTGTTTGGGGACTTCCCCACCCCAGGCGCCATCTTTGGGGGTCTCCGGTAGACCTCCAGTGCCCCACAGGGCGTCTGCAGGGCTGGCGGGGAAAGCTATCGGGACAGTGGAGGGACTGGGCATTGGCGCGTGGTAGGGCCGTGGGTCCGGACGGGTCAGGGTTTTAAGTAGCTCACCCGGGCACTGCTCGGCGACCTCCATCCTGCGGCCCATGTTCTCCGGCACTATCGGGCTTTCTCTCCGCCGGTCCGCTTCCATCAGCATGGTGCTCAGCCTCCGGGCCAGGATCCTCATCTCCTCCTTTAGCAGGTCCAGCTCAGGATCCATGTTCCCGGTCCCAGGTGTACACTTCTGCAGCCTCTCTGCCATGCCGCTTGCCTGGTGACCGTCTTCTTCCACTCTGCTCGGGTGCTCGACCACGCCACTCGGCTGCACCCTTTCCCTTCTCGGAGGCGGGGCCGGAGGCTGCACTAGCATCTGGCGCCAGACTGGCGCCCAGCCCATCACGGCCGGCACCGCTCCGTTTACTATCAGGTACATTTTCTTTATCTGCTGGTCTGGCATTTAGGCTCTTTCTGCCAGCCGGCCAGCTTTTCTAGTCGCCATATCTTCTTCTTCCGCCTTCCATGGCGGGCACCGCTTCGCGCTCTTTTCTTGGACAAGGGGGCGGGGCTTCTCTTCGCGCCCTTTCTGCAGGCACGCCCCCCTTCTTCCCGCGCTCAGTGGCTTCAATGGCTGCAGTCTCTCACAGTAAAACACAGGCTATTTCACGATTCTTCAGGCGCACAGTACCCGGTGGGACCGGGCACGAAATCCTGTTCACAGCGTCAAAGTTGACTCGCCCACCCCAGGGCTATGGGACACCCGGTGCCGGGCCGGACTAGTCCGGGGGACGTCAGTGGTGGCGGGGCCCGACTCCGTGGCCCTGGTGGGTGTCAGTTAAATATGGCTGATGAATTAAAGTTTGTGTTCGTGACGCCACCTGTGGTATGCGGCTATTTAAGCCGCCGCTGCTGGATGAGGCCTCCGGCGTGATAGACTGGCAGCAATGATGGTACTGCTCCCCACAGGTGGAGCGGTGCCCCGGGGCACAGTTGGTGCTCGTGAGTGTCTATGCAGATGAAATAACAGAGGCAACTCCAAGGGTGCAGTTACAAGTTGTTTACTCACACATCCTGGTATGCGCACACTGGTGCCCTCAGACGACTGGAACCCACTGTCAGGGACCTCCGCCGTTCCTGGGTGATTCTTGGAGTGTAAACCGGTGCCCTTCTCTCTAAGGTGTCTCTGTCTTCAGCTGTCTTCCTAAGCCTTGCCTTTTGTAGGATAAACCTGGCTCGGCCTCCACAACAGCCTCCAGGCTGGGGGGTCACCTGTCGGCTGATTACCCCTTTTCTAGAAGTTCTGCTGTGGGCTGTGGCCCGGGGAGTTTACAACATTCCCTGGGCCTCGGTTTTTACTGTTTGGAGATGATTTTGCACTCCTCCGGTTTCTAGGGACCGTCCCCTGCTGCAGCTTGATCCCTCCACCGATGTTCCTGTGGAACAGGCCACCACAGCTCTACAGCTATCCGTGGCCCTGGGATCCCTTCTGTTCTCTGCTTGGTGTCACCTGGACCCTCTGAGTCCCAGGATCTTCACCAGGAAGCGTCTCTTTCTTTCCTTAGCTCCTGACTGACTTGGAGCTCTCTTCCTTTCTCTCCTCCTTGCCTGCCTCCTGCAGGCCTCCTTCTCCTTCCCCACTCTCTCTTCAACTAACTACACTAGACCTTCATTTCTGTGTCTGCACTCATGAGGCTCCTCCCACCTCCCCAGCTGCTCTGACCTACCCTATAGGAGCAGGGATGGGTCTTACGGCCCCTCCCAGCATGCAGCATGGGAGGTTTTCTGCCACTATCCCTGGTCCCAGTGTGTTCCTAGCAATGGGTGTAGTGTGGATTTACCAGGGGACCGGTGTTCACTCCCTTCCTCACCCAGAATGGGGCATCACACCGCTGGATGGGGTGCAATGACCTGTGGCGACGGAAGCCTCAGGGGCGCCACATATATATATATATATATATATATATATATATATATATATATATATATATTTATACTAGCTGTACTACCCGGCTTCGCCCGGGTTAATAACTGCTGTGAACAAAATAGAATGTATTAACAAAAATGTATTCTGCACACAAAAATCACAAAACAAATAGATAGAAATGTAATTATAATGTCTGTCTCCCCCTCTGTATATATCTCTCTGTCTTTCTCTCTATCTCTTTGTTTGTTTTTCTCTTTCCCTGTCTGTCTCTGACTGTCTTTTTCTCCGTCTGTCTCAATCTCTTTCCCTGTCTGTCTATCTCTCTTTCTCTGTCTGTCTATCTATCTCTGTCACTTTCCCTGTCTGTCTCTTTCCCTCTGTCTGTCTCTTTGTCTGTCTATTTACCTGTCTTTGTCTGTCTCTTACCCTGTCGATGTCTGTTTCATACCCTGTCTGTGTCTGCCTCTTTCCCTGTCTGTGTCTGTCTCTTTCCCTGGCTGCATTGTGACACGTCAACATTCCATATAAGGGCGTGGCTGCGCATTCTTCTGAAGTTCTGGCTGCACTGTGGCTCCCAGCTCCATTTTCTTTAATAGAGGCAGGTTTTTTGGTGAATAACTGTAAAGCGCGGGGTTAAAATTTCCCCTCAAAACATAGCCTATGACGCTCTCGGGGTCCAGAAGTGTGAGTGTGCAAAATTTTGTGGCTGTAGCTGCGACAGTGGAGATGCCAATCCCGGACATACATACACACACACACACATACACACATTCAGCTTTATATATATATATATATATATTTAGCCCAGTTAGGCTATGTATAAACAACGTCCTTTTCCATCGGGAGAACTTGCCGAGTTTTTCAAGAGAAAGACTCTTCAGAGAACTTTTATTTTTTTACAGTTTTTTTGTTGTATTTTCTTGACTACTTTTTCTATGTTTTTGAGCATTTTTCGATCATTGTTGTCATCTGTTTTTATTGCCATTTTATGGTGTTTTTTTTTGTTTTTAACTATTCAATACCAAAAAACATTAGTGGTTATACAAGCAAAAACACCGGAATAAGACACCTGAGTCTTCTCATTGACTTGTATTTAATGATGAGCGCGCGTGCTTGCCACTGCTCGATACTTGATTGACATGAGGGTGCTGGGGTACTCGCGGGTGCTCGGCCGAATATCACGGGTGCTCGGATGTGTCATTCGTGAAACATTGTACACAAACCGCAGATTCGCTTCATTGAATGATGGGAGTCGGCACCCCAGCGAGAGCCACTTGCAGTCTCTGAATGGTTCTCACTTTTTTGGATGTAGTGTGTCCAAAAAAAACCCCAAAAATCAGCCCAGCCTCCCTTGAAAATGCTCTGTTTATGGATGGCTGAATGTGGGAGGAGAGCCGGACTGCCCAATCATTGACATTCATTATACTTGTTACTCGAGTTGAGCCTTACCTGCTCAACTCAAGTTAGAAACCTCCAATCATCATTGTGTACACTCATCATCACGAGTACCGAGCATCGTAGTGTTCACTCATGATTACGAGTACCGAGCATCGTAGTGTTCACTCATCATCAAGAGTACTGAGCATCGTAGTGTTCACTCATAATCAAGAGTACTGAGCATCGTAGTGTTCACTCATAATCAAGAGTACTGAGCATCGTAATGTTCTCTCATCATCACGAGTACCGAGCATCGTAGTGTTCACTCATGATTACGAGTGCCGAGAATTGTAGTGTTCACTCATCATCACAAGTACCGAGCATTGTAGTATTCACTCATCATCACGAGTACTGAGCATCGTAGTGTTCACTCATCATCATGAGTACTGAGCATCGTAGTGTTCACTCATCATCAAGAGTACCGAGCATCGTAGTGTTCACTCATCATCAAGAATACCGAGCATCGTAGTGTTCACTCATCATCAAGAATACCGAGCATCGTAGTGTTCACTCATCATCAAGAGTACCGAGCATCGTAGTGTTCACTCATCATCATGAGAACCGAGCATCGTAGTGTTCACTCATCATCAAGAGTACTGAGCATCGTAGTGTTCACTCATCATCAAGAGTACTGAGCATCGTAGTGTTCACTCATCATCAAGAGTACTGAGCATCGTAGTGTTCACTCATCATCATGAGTACTGAGCATCGTAGTGTTCACTCATCATCAAGAGTACCGAGCATCGTAGTGTTCACTCATCATCAAGAGTACCGAGCATCATAGTGTTCACTCATCATCAAGAGTACCGAGCATCGTAATGCTCTCTCATCATCATGAATACCGAGCATCATAGTGTTCACTCATCATCATGAGATCCGAGCATCGTAGTGTTCACTCATCATCAAGAGTACTGATCATCGTAGTGTTCACTCATCATCAAGGGTACCGAGCATCGTAATGTTCTCTCATCATCATGAATACCGAGCATCGTAGTGTTCACTCATCATCATGAGATCCGAGCACTGAGCATCGTAGTGTTCACTCATCATCAAGAATACCGAGCATCGTAGTGGTCACTCATCATCACGAGTACTGAGCACCGAGCATCGTAGTGTTTACTCATCATTACGAGTTTCGATCACTGTGCATCGTAGTGTTCACTCATCATCATGAGTACCGAGCATTGCAGTGTTCACTCATTATTACGAGTACCGAGCATCGTAGTGTTCACTTATCATCACGAGTATCGAGCATCGTAGTGTTCACTCATCATCAAGAGTACCGAGCATTGTAGTGTTCACTCATCATGATGAGTACCGAGAATCGTAGTGTTCACTCATCATTACGAGCACCAAGCACCGAGCATCATAGTGTTCTCATAGTGTTCACTCATCATCCTGAGTATTGAGCACTGAGCATTGTACTGCTTGCTCATCAATACTTGTATTGTAGAGTATGGAGTCTCTTCAGAACATAAAACTCCTGAATAACAGTCAGCTCACTTGTTTTAACCGCTTGACATCTTTGGAAACCTGAAGAGATTAAAAGACACTCAAAACTCTGAACACTTTCACAGTGAGTCATTCTGACACAAGAAATGCATGTTCATTCTTTCGACCGTTTCGCTTTCTCTTTTTCAGGAGCTCTTCTGATCAGAAACCTCCTGAAAAAGCCGTCGTTACTCCCCTCCTTGTGTAATTTATCTAGTGTTAATAACATCATATTTATGTGATACAAGCCCTTCTTTTTTGCAGAAACAATACTGCGATGTGGCTCTTTTACCTCGATTGTGTCTAAAAGTGGCGTGATTCATGTTAGCTTCACTCTAGTGTGATTTACGTTGATTGCCTCTGATTGCTTTTTCTGCCCACAATGAACGATCTAAGCTAGCTTTTGTATATATTTTTTTTGTATCCCATTAAGGCCATTATGTTTTATTGTTCTCCTCCCGTATATACGGTATTCAGCTTTACCTACATAGGAGCTTGTTGTTCCATTTGCATTGCAGCAAATCCGGATTGCAATAATCGTATTATCCCTATTTCAAATATACATAATAGATCTTGAGCGTACGGCCTCCTACGGCCTCCTACGGCCTCCTACGGCCTCCTACGGCATCCTACGGCCTCCTACGACCTGTGGTTTAGTATGTAGCCCACATACAGAAAAAAACCCTCTATCCACTTTCATACTAATAAGTATTGACAAGCTCGGGGAGGCGCTGCGACTGCAGTGACGGAGCCATGAATCATCATCCATCGGGGGACGCAATCATTCACACAATTTGTCAACCTCTGTATTTTTTTTGCACTACGTCGCGAACAAAAACGTTGATATTTTTCTTCCAGAACCTTCCCCCCCCCCGCCAACCTCCACCCTTCTATTCTTCCGAGCTGCTGCTCAATATAAATAAGCGCAGATGGCATAGAAAATAATGCAGCATGTGTCAGAGGAAAAGGCGTCAGGAGCAACTTACATACTGCAGAAAATTTCCTTAGACAAAGCCTACCCGCGCGTACGACGGTGGCACAGATACATAGAGAAGGAATGTACAAGTGCCAAGCCGCTGCTATAGTATGACTCACTAACGCGGGCAGGAGGGGCCGCTACATGCCGCTCTCATACAACCCTGCAGTTAGCCGGAGAATGAAGCAAACAGCCAGGAGCAACAAGTCTGATTCCTACGTGGTCCTATGACACAGACAAGATCTGCTCCACCTACAGAACTGACTCTAAAGAGACCGGCGTGTCTAGACCGCCTGCCATACAAACAGTGCATGGAGCCGCGCTGCACCATTAAATAACCTATTGCTCAGATTTTTGTGTTATATGTACAGTACAGACCAAAAGTTTGGACACACCTTCTCATTCAAAGAGTTTTCTTTATTTTCAGGACTCTGATAATTGTAGATTCACATTAAAGGCATCAAAACTATGATGGAATGAAATACTTAAAAAAAAGTGTGAAACAACTGAAAATATGTCTTATATTCTAGGTTCTTCACAGTAGCCACCTTTTGCTTTGATTACTGCTTTGCACACTCTTGGCATTCTCTTGATGAGCTTCAAGAGGTAGTCACCGGAAATGGTTTTCCAACAGTCTTGAAGGAGTTCCCAGAGATGCTTAGCACTTGTTGGCCCTTTTGCCTTCACTCTGCGGTCCAGCTCACCCCAAACCATCTGGATTGGGTTCAGGTCTGGTGACTGTGGAGACCAGGTCATCTGGCGTAGCACCCCATCACTCTCCTACTTAAGGGTGCTTTACACAAGGCGAGCTATTGTGCGATGCATCGTCGGGATCACGGTTTTCGTGACGCACATCCGGCATTGTTCACGACGTCGTCTTGTGTGACACCTCCGAGCGACGCAGTATCGCTCACAAATTGTGAGTTGTGTACTCGTCGCTCAGTCTTAAAAAATTGTTTAATGAAAATGGTGCCGGTTGTTCATCGTACCCAGGGGGTAGCACTCATTGCTCCGTATGACACCCCGGGAACGATGAACACAGCTTACCTGCGTCCCGCCGGCAATGAGGAAGGAAGGAGGTGGGCGGGATGTTTACGTCCTGCTCATCTCCGCCCCTCCGCTTTTATTGGCCGGTGGCTGTTTGACGTCGCTGTGACGCCGAACGTCCCTCCCCCTTCAGGAAGTGGATGTTCGCTGCCCACAGCGAGGTCGCTCAGCAGGTAAGTACGTGTGACGGGGGTTTCACGACTTTGTGCGACATGGGCAGCGATTTGCCCGTGACGCACAAACGACGGGGGCGGGTATGATCAATCGTGAAATCGCACAATCGGTCGTCTCGTGTAAAGCAGGCATTAGTCAAATAGCCCTTACACAGCCTGGAGGTGTGTTTGGGGTCATTGTCCTGTTGAAAAATAAATGATGGTCCAACTAAACACAAACCGGATGGAATAGCACGCCGCTGCAAGATGCTGTGGTAGCCATGCTGGTTCTGTATGCCTTCAATTTTGAATAAATCCCCAGCAGTGTCACCAGCAAAGCCCCCCCACACCATCACACCTCCTCCTCCATGCTTCACGGTGGGAACCAGCCATGTAGAGTCCATCCGTTCACCTTTTCTACAAAGACACGGTGGTTGGATCCAAAGATCTCAAATTTGGACTCATCAGACCAAAGCACAGGTTTCCACTGGTCTAATGTCCATTCCTTGTGTTCTTTAGCAAAGACAAGTCTCTTCTGCTTGTTGCCTGTCCTTAGCAGAGGTTTCCTAGCAGCTATTTTACCATGAAGGCCTGCTGCACAAAGTCTCCTCTTAACAGTTGTTGTAGAGATGAGAAGGTGTGTCAAAACTTTTGGTCTGTACTGTATTTATTTTCATATCACCATCTTTATTAAATAAAAAAAAAAATAGTAATTCTGCATTTTGCACACCGGTCACTGAAACCTTTTTAAACTCATATTTTCAAGAAGAGTTTGCAGCAGTCTCATTATCAGCAGAGGCAGAATTAGCATGACCGATATCAGCTGTGTATAGAGGTGTTAACGCATGATGCACCAATCACAATAGGTAATGTCACAGATAACCTTGCCCTCTTTCCTCTCTTAAAGGGGTGGTTCACTACTCTGCAATAGTGGCCATATCCCTGTAAAACTGATAGTGAAGGCTTTTTCTAAATACTTTGTTCAGGAAATTCTGTTGCAGTCCGCTCATCCCCATGAAGTGACCCCCCTGGGCTCCGTGACCTCAGAGATCCGGTGATGTCACATCAACTTCCAGTTGAACCGGCATCACCGAGGCTGGCCCCAGTCTCCCTGAGTGACTGGGCTGTGGGCGGAGTTTCACCGCTTGTCACAGCCCAGCATGTCGCGTGCTCTCTCCCTCGCTGCAGAGCACCGCAAGCAGGAGTGATGCCGCTCTGTGACGAGCAGCAAAACTCCGCCCACAGCCAAGTCACTCAGGGAGACTGGGGCCGGCCTCGGTGGTGTCGGGTCAACTGGAAGTTGATGTGACATCACCGGATATCAGAGGTCATGGAGCCCGGGGGGGGGGGATTGTCACGTGATGGGGATGAGCGGACCGCGATAGCGCCACCCACAGGCAGAATTGGCTGAACAAGGAATTTAGAAAAAGCCTTCCCAATCAGTTTTACAGAGATGTGGCCACTATTGCAAAGTAGTGAACCACCCCTTTAAGGGTACTGTGAAGGGCTGGCCACAAACTAAAGACTATTGGATAGAGCTGGGCGAGATATCCGAGTTCAGCGGGTCTGGCCAGATTTAAAAAAAAGCAAAACAAAAAATGGTTCAGAACTGGACTTGAACCCAAACATCTGCCTGTACGCCAAACCTCTATAAGTCTATGGGGAACCGAACATTGTGCTTTAAAATGGTGGTAGAAAGGACTATGCGAATTAGAGCAGGACAGTTATACTTACCGAGTCTCCCGCCAGTTGTAACACTACTTCTGGGGCCGCTCATTAACCCTCATACATATTCACTGCAGTCCCGGCATCTGTGATTGCTTGCAGACAGACCGCGCCCCCACCTTGTGTGATAGCGTCTGTGATTGCTTGGAGTCACACATGCTGTCTGTGTCCTTATAGCGTAAAAATAAATAGGTTCCCCCATATTATGATATTTAGCACAGATAAAGCATACGGCTACAGGCTGCAGCCCCCAGCCGTGTGCTTATCATGGCTGTGTATCAAAATAAGAGGAACTGCATGTGGCTTTTTAAAAAATTAATTAAATAAATAAATAATTAAAAAAAAACTAGCATGCAGTCAGCCCCAGTTTTGATATCCAGCTTTGATAAAGCCAACAGCTGGGGGCTAGTATTCTCAGACTGGCGAGGCTCATGGTTATTGAACTCCCCCATACTAAAAATAGCAGCCTGCAACCGTCCAAAAATGTTGCATCCATTATTTGTGACAATCCCAGCACTTTACCCAGCTCATCCCGATTGCCCTGGTGCGTTGGCAATCGGAGTAATATATGGGGTAATGACAGCTCACAGCTGCCACTAAGCCCTACATTAGTAATGGGAGGCGACTATGAGACCTCCCCATTACTAATACTATAAGTGAAAAAAAATAAACACAAAAACCCCAAAAGACCTTTATTTGAAATCAAATCTGAAAAAAACACCCTCTTTCATCAGTTTATTAACCCCAAAACACCCAGGTCCAATGTAATCCACACGAGGTCCCACAACAATCCCGGCTCTGCTACATCCTGAAGTTGCAGTCCGCAGGCACAGAACATGACCACCCGCCTCGGCTGCAGGTAGGCACTGACTGAGCCACAGCTATGAGTGGTGACGTCACTCAGTTTATCTATGGTCACAGCTGGAGGTTCTCACAGTACCCCACCTGTGGCCACAAGTAAACTCACCTCAGGTACAAAAGATAGGCTTAGGGGTCTTTTTTTTGCAGCTAATCTGCATGGAAATTTCTTGAAACAGAAAATTCGAGTCTAAATACAAGATTTCTAATTTTATTTTCGATAAAGTTTGCAATATAAATAAAATACTGCATTTTTAATATATTTTATAAAATTATCACAAAAACAATAGGTATTTTTCTGATGACACATTCCCTTTAACTATCCCTTTATCTCAGTACAACATAATTACACACAGATCTCATTTTGCATGTTAACAATGAAAATCCTGACGCGTTTTCCGCTATCTCAAAGAATCTCTCCTGTCGTTCTTCTTTATTTTCTACCATTTTTGCAGTTGTGAAAAATAGGAAACATGAGAAAAAAGCATAAAAAGCCATCATTACAGTCACCTAAGAGATTGCGACAAATAAACCAATAGTTCACAGAACATTTGGAACAGAATATATCTTTACACACGCTCTGTTATGCTGCCAAAACAACCGTCTTCAGTGCCAAGATCGTGCTCAGCCTCCTTAAACATCTACTTTAAAGCAATGGATTCTATATTTGTCAATTTTGACGCTCATCAACTGACTTCTGTACTTCTCTCTCTGTTATTTGCTTCATTCTTATAAACTAGATGCTTTTTTCTGTCACCTGGTTTTTTATTTTAGCCCATCTAAAAGGGGCAGAGACCCTGATTCCAGCGATGTGTCACTTACTGAACGTTTGTTGTCATTTTTGTAAAATCATTGTTTTCTCTTCTGCAGATCAAGCAGTTCTCTTAATCTGAATGCCTAGTTGTGTATAACTCCACCCTTACAACTGATTGGCAGCTTTCTGAGTGCACTGTGCATAGGCAGAAAGTTGCCAATCAGTGGGGGGCAGGCTTATACAAAGCTCATTAATACGGAAGACTAACTGGAGACAGGTTCTCTAGTGATAATCTGTCCTAATGAATATGCTGGACTACCTGGCAGCACACCAAGTAGTCCTGTAATGATAATTTCCTGCTGATAAAACAGTGATTTTATTAAAACTACACTACACAGCCCAGTAAGTGACACATCATTGGAATCAGGATCTCTGTCTCTACGTTATGTTGCTCTCAGATTGGGTAACAAAAACCTGGTGGCAGATTCCCTTTAAATTCCAGTATGCATACAAACTTGACATTTTGCTTCCGATGCTTTGTGCATTAAAGAGAATCTGACAGCAGGTTTTTTCTATGTAAGTTGAAGACAGCATGCTGCAAGGATTAACATAGAGAATTCAGGGATGCCTGTCTTGTCAAGGTCCGATGTGTTGTTTATTTGCTATGTTTTTTTAAGCAGGAGGACTTATCATTGCTGGAACTACAAGGCAGGCCAGCACACCCCCACCTGTTATTGACACCTCACTGTCCATGCATAATCTCTATAGAGAGCCAGGTGTGGGCGGGGTTAGCTTTCTCAGCTCTGCTAGATGGCTAAATCTAAAAATTCTGTTTGTGTCAGAAAGGCTGCAGCCAGTAATCTGAGTGATACATCGTTGGATTTAGGATCTCTTTGTCTACATCATGCTGCTCTCAGATGACGTAGCAAAAACCTGCTGACATATTCCCTTTAACTCTTCTTCTCATGGTTTTGATTCTGCACTCCAGATGCTCTAGTCTCTGAATTCCGCTATCCGGACAGCAGGTGTCAGCAGTCAGGTTCGCTTTAAGGGGAACCTGTAACCAAGTTTTTCATTATAAACTAAGGCCACCACCATTACCGGCTGGAGCCCATCGTGGCAGAGATCGGTGCTCTGGGTCAGCACCTGAACAACTTGTGAGTTAAAGACCTGAAACCACAGCTCCTGTCTCTGCCTCTCCTTTAACCAGCGCCGACGTCCAGCGCTGCGGCACCAACGTGGACTATCTCTACCCCCGCCATCCTCCCAGGGTAATCCCGCTCCTCCTGTGGAGATCGACACCATCCCGGCTGCACCCGACATCTGCCCTGGTGAGAGACCCCCATCCCTGGCCGCATACCACAGGTGACGCCACGATCCAAATAGACTTTCCTAAACCCTCGACTACTACCTCCATGCTCCCTGCCACCCTCCAATCCTCCATCCTGTATGCCTCAGGGTAACGGAACCGGGCCAGGCCACTTTGTGACAACGCAGAGGATCTGCACCCCCGACCCGGCGACGAGTAGGTGAAAACACCTGCCCCTTGGGGCGCTACACAAGAACCTATCCCAATATGTAGTAGGAGTAATAATAATAATATAATAATATTAGTAAATACTTCCAATTAGAAATGTAGTATATTTTTTCAGATTCACTATGTCCCTTACCCCAATATGCAGGCCATTGCAGGACTTAAGTATCCATGGTTACAACTGTTGAGGATAAAGAATTGAGTATCCAAAAATACTTAATTCAGCCATTTCATAGACTCAGTTATATAGTTCAGTAGATGTGAACTAATACACATATTTGTGAATGCTTTTGTTTCTTACTAACATGTATATATGTATATTGCATATTCAGTGTATTTTCCTTAACCTCAGTATATATTAGGATATATATATATATGTAATTGTAAAATGGCCACCATTTCCTGGTTTACACCCAAGACAGATGGACAAAGAGAAATTCCTGGATCCTAGACTGACCAATCAACGGAGAATATGTAGATCTCTCTACGTCATGAAGCCCTGACTTACGATACTTGATTGGACTAAAACTTTTGTTTACACCCCCTTACTGCTCAGTTTAGAGTTTCTTTCAAACAATAAAGAACACACTTGGTTAAGAGCCGGTCATGGAGATAGATGTAACTGACTTTGCTGTGCAGTTATTTTTCATTCTCGCGTGCACACATGACATTTTAATTAGAAGCAGCAGCCGGATATCAAGAGATCCTTTGAGTCTCATCATCATCGTCATTCTGACCTTGACAACTGGCGACCACGAAGGGACTACCGTAAAGGGTGAGTCAGAGCTTCCATTTTCCGGACGTCTGGGGGCTACTCCACAAGTATCCAGGTGTCGCTTGATAGGATTGATCACCCTTCATTTCGCAGGTAACCATCATATACATTGTGTGTGCTGTTTTACCTGTGGATCGAGAGACACCTGGCGAAAGTGGGTGGTCACTAGTCCGGAGAATGGTAGTGCACCGGAGACCTAACGGTGTGACTGTCACCCGCCGGTGGGCTAGAAGGACCCAGCTCCCATAGGGGCTAGGGGTAGGTTGTAAAGTATCCGGCTGTCTGTAATTAGAAATGGGGTGTTTTCTTGAGTAGCTGTTTTTATCTGTATATAGGTGTATGGTTAATCAAGCTTGTGATTTCTCTGTTTGGTTCTCGGAGAGTTAATTGCCTGTAGTTTTTTTCTTCTTCGCTGTGAACAAAGGGAGAAGGGGGGTCTGGTTAAGCCCAGGGATATCCATGACAGTCTTTCTATTGAGAACAAGGAATGCGAGAGGGGGGAGCACATCCTTACATTCTTACACTCAGAGGAAGCAAAAAGGTGGGGGCTATATGTCCACCAGCTGCTTGAGGCAGAGCGGAGATCAAATTGCATAGCTATGTCCCTGCTGTCTTTTAGCTAAGAAACAGGGGGGTGGAGGGTGAAGAGGCAGATACCGGGAGGTAAAACAGCGCAGCTCTTTGGAGCGAAGAGAGAGGAGGGGTCAGTGGGCTGATATACAGGAGGTGGCTGCAGTCTTTGTATAGTACATTAAGTTGTAATGATTTGAAAGAAAAACAAGTGTTATTTCGGTTTGTATTAGAGAGAAATTAACGGGTTCATGCATTTTCAGTTTTTTTAACTTGTTTGTTTTTGAACAGAAGTATGAGAACTAGCGATTCCCCTGTGTTGCGGACACAGCCACTGTTTGTTAGATATTAGACATCAGATATTAAATATTGAATATTAAATATTAAATGTTGAATATTGAATGTTGGATAGATAATAAACGAGGCGGGAAGGGTTCTGTTAACTTAAAGTGGATTTAGCGTATTCCTCTGCGTTTTAAACGCGAGCCACTGTTATGAGCAGGTAGGTCTTCATAACGAGGCAGGAAAGAAACTCACTTTAGTTGAGGTAAGGGTGCTGGAGTTAGCGGATTCTCATGCGTATTAGACGCGAGTCACTGTCAGCGTGTTACAAACGCGGACGAGACGAGAAAGGACTCCATTGGAACGGCCGATCCAATTAAGCACCGTATACTCTGTTCAAAAGATAAATATGTTGTTTTTAGTAGAAGCTGAGAACGCTGTCGCCCTAGTTACAAAAAACGGAAAAAATATAAAAGATTGCAAAAAAGTTGTGTAATATCGTTGGACTACCACTAGATGGCAGGCTGCAACCCATGTATTGAAGTTCAGATTAATCTGTAGTGAGTTTATAATGAAGAACAAAGACCTTATTCACTGTCTGTTGCTGTTTGTAGAATCACTAAATGTTTTTCTCTAGCGGTGCCTTATTGTTCTTCTCTAGAAGTCATTATATCTGGTGCTAATCATATCTCTCCTTTGTATGCTGAAATGCAAATTTACAGGCATCAAAAGTATCCCTGGTTTACTACGTAGTTACAGCCACTCCCAGTACACCCAGGGAGTCACAACATGGATGCTGCACCCGGAAGTCAGGTGCCTGGAACTTCCTGTGGCAGCCGTCTTGCTACACCCACTGATGGCAGTACACCTCATAAGCCACACCCCTCGAAATGGCTCTTTGTTCAAAGCTCTCCACCCATCCCCGGTGGGAGGTGTTCTCTGGTATATATGACTAACACATTTGAATAAGCATAAATAGTATATTTGTTTACTCAGTTATCCCATAAGTGCAAGTCAAAGATAAGTAAGTGAAACTTTTACAGAAATGATGTGGAAATAGATCTGTTCACATAAAATTAATTGGTATTTTAAAAGTCCTGCAGCATTATATCATAAAATAAAATAGAGGAAGGTAGATATATATATCTTTGTACTGTGTTAGTTAATTTAAAACAAAAATTGTAAACGACTTACCCCTACTGATGTCAAAATATATCAAATCCATTTGTAAAAAAGGAATTAGGAAAAATGTATAATGCATTCAATGTAGATATGGGTAATGAATGTGTTCACTGCTACGTCTTTGTTATAACAAAGGATGAGTTTTTTTTTTCTTCTTCCTGTCTCGCTTTTAAAGAGACAGGGATGGAATGTGTCTCTCTCCAATAGTGACGTGAGTTTGGTTTAACCCTTAGAGTTCAGGATTTCACATTTTTAGTTTGCTGTTTATACCGGAATAGGGAATATTAAATTTTATGGGATGTGCGATATAATTTGTGTTGTTTTGTGTTTAATGGCGATTTATTTGAACAATATATTTTTATTTTGTGACTCTATCACCTTTTCTGTTTTTACGATTATTTCTAAACCATTCATATATTTTTTGCCAGTTAGTCGCCCAGTCACAGCTGTCATTTCATCATGTCTCAGTCGTTTCTACTATGAAAGGTTTTTCTTTTCTTTATGGATACAGTGTTGTTTATTGTAAAGTTTTTACAATTTCCCAGTAATGTATATTGTTGTGAGATATACGTTATTTTCAGTGTTTGTTCTTTTTAGGTTTTAGTATGTGGCTAATTTATTACCTGCTGTTTTATCTTTTCTTTTAGGGAATACCAGTATAAAAATGCTGAATTTTGCCATATTGGTAAATAAACAATTAAACAAGGGGGGAATAAGGTATTAATTATATTCTCCAGTTTCTTGGAGGGCGCAGTAGGTATATTAGATAGGTTTTGAAGCTGACCTTTTTTCCCATAGGTTATGTTTATTAGATTACTATGAGGTATATCTGTTAGCTGAAATAGGAAAGTCTTGTCTTATATGTTTATTTGTTTATTTGTTTGTTTATTTATTTAGTATTCTCAGTCATGTGAAGTATAGATGACCACTAACTGTATTATAATCAGAGATGAAGTTATAAGAATGATCTAATGTATATTTTTTAGTTTTTGTTTTTATAGATGAAACCAGATGGTGGTCGATTCTGCACTGGATATGCTGCTGTTTACACCACATGAGGTAGTCTAAATTCGACCACTCCCTCCAATCCTATTGATACAGGAGACAGTGATGCATTAAATGCCCTCTCTAGATGGGTAGAACAGGAGTGGGTAAGAGTCTTTAGAGGTGTATGTAGGTTGTAGATTTTTTCCTGTTGTCAAATGAATTAGGTATGCCGAAAAGAAAGTCTAGATCTGAGCTGATGGATTCGGATGGAGATCCTTGCACAGGTGCAGCTGACCAAGAAGCAGTGAACGGGCCTAGAGTTGAGAGTCTTTCACCAATACCGACCATGCCTTGGTGACATTGGTCACGTCAGTGACTTCTGTTACTCTTTGTGTTCTTAAATCCCTACAGGAACAAGCGATACAACAAGGAATGGAGTGTGACATGCAGGGAGCCAGCTGACTGAGGAAGGTCTGTGGATAAAGGGTGGTAAGCTTTCTCTGCCATGAGAGCTCTTCTTAATGATGGCCCAAGTAACATCTGTGAAAGACAATTGTCAGTGTGTGCTTTGGTGACACCGGGTTCAGTACCCAGGTGGGCAGATTCACCCAGTCTTGTGAGACAAGTGCCTAGAACGAAGTGAGAAAAAACTGTAAAGAGTCCGTAGAAACACCCTGCACCTACTCTACCCATTCTTAGAGACTGCAAACTGATTATAGATGTATATCATGAGCACGTTGTATGCAAGTCTGTGCGTGTTGTGTAAATTTCTCTCCAGGTTTGGTCAGAGGCATTCCAGTGCAGAAAACGACATTATTGTTGAGAAGCACATGAAGGTGGTATGTAAAGAAAAATGTGTTTACAAAAAGTGTATATTTTATAGAAAAGTGGAAACTAGTAAATGGTGTATAAAATGTATATGTTCTGTTTTCTTTTTGCAATAAGCAGGTCTTTATGTAAGATGTTTTTTGGTTTAGCATAGACATGTATATTTTTATATAATTGACTGAATAGTGTGCTAAACAGGTGTATTCTCCAATTCCAGATCTTAAATCAGAGCTATTAGCATATGGTCTCCAGTCAGGAGACTGATTGATCCTAAAGGACAAGCGAGAAAGAGCTGAGTCAACACTAGAGGAGCTGATCCAACCGCAGAAACATCTATGGATCCACACCTCGCATTGTAGAAGGGTTAATCAACCAGAGCTGCACTGAGCGTTCTGCTCATGCTTATCCTTTTCAGAAAACCCTGTACAGTTTTAGACCAGCATTGCCAGAACAGTTAGAAGAGAGGACTTAGAGAACCTTGAGACATGGGAAAGTCCAACTACAAAGGGTGAGGACTCGCCTAGGAGTCCTTGGTCTCAAACCGGTGAAGAAAACCCCTTTCCCCTCTCCACCCATGTTTCAACGTTCAGTTAGGCAGGTTTTTCAACAGATCTTTCTACCTCTCTTCCTAAGGGAACACAGTACCCCTTAGAATTTAGAAATGGCAGAAGTAAGTCTTTAGGGGGGACTGTTGAGGATAAAGAATTGAGTATCCAAAAATACTTAATTCAGCCATTTCATAGACTCAGTTATATAGTTCAGTAGATGTGAACTAATACACATATTTGTGAATGCTTTTGTTTCTTACTAACATGTATATATGTATATTGCATATTCAGTGTATTTTCCTTAACCTCAGTATATATTAGGATATATATATATATGTAATTGTAAAATGGCCACCATTTCCTGGTTTACACCCAAGACAGATGGACAAAGAGAAATTCCTGGATCCTAGACTGACCAATCAACGGAGAATATGTAGATCTCTCTACGTCATGAAGCCCTGACTTACGATACTTGATTGGACTAAAACTTTTGTTTACACCCCCTTACTGCTCAGTTTAGAGTTTCTTTCAAACAATAAAGAACACACTTGGTTAAGAGCCGGTCATGGAGATAGATGTAACTGACTTTGCTGTGCAGTTATTTTTCATTCTCGCGTGCACACATGACATTTTAATTAGAAGCAGCAGCCGGATATCAAGAGATCCTTTGAGTCTCATCATCATCGTCATTCTGACCTTGACACAACCATGCATAGAGGTGTGCCGCCCCTGCAGCGGATCGAACCACTCGGATCTGGGGGTGGTGATTACTCGTGGCTCGAGGGTCTCCAGATTAGGGGCTAGTGACCACACTCAAAGGTAGAAGGGGGCTATTTACAGGGGAGAAGTTATATAGTTCGTGACGCCACCCGTGGTGTACAGTAATTGGGAGTACCGCCGCTGTCGTTGGGAGTACCCGGGGTGATGGAGTGGAGCAGCAAGATGACGTTACCCTCCACGGGTAGGGGTAGGCCTCGGGACTCTGGATGGTGATGCGGGGACGCAGTGCAGGGGTCACTCATGTACTCACTCAGCAATGAAGCAGACGCTGATAACAGGGTAAACCAAGTCTCTGACTGCCGTTGCCTCTCGGGAGTTCGTCCGGGTCCCATCCCCTGCAGCACTGCCTGGTGCTCCGTAACCTGCCTCCTGGTACAAAATTTAGATTGTCCGTTGTGGCCCGGTAGCTTGGAGCTTTCCGGGCCTCGCTCCCCACTATGGCTAAGTGAAGGAGCCTGCTCTCAGGAGCTCACGCTTGGGATTTCAGTGGGCTGCTTGCTAGAAAAGCCCTATCCCCCTCATTGCGCTAGTGCCCCCGATCTCTGAGCTGATGGGAACAGTCCATAAAGGCCCTGTCCTCCGCAGGTTAATTGCCGGGTCGACTGAAGCTTCTCCCCAACCTAGGGTCCGTGTACCCCGGCGACGTGCCTTCGGTCCCGGACCGGTGATAGGACCAGGCTGCTGACCGTCCTCCTTGAGGGGTTCAGAAAAGGTATTTTCTGGGGTATGCAGAGGGAGTTGGGGGCTAATATACAGGTTGCTAAACTGCTTTAAAACAGACAGTAAAGGTGGTGGCCTCAGTTAGTATAGGGAAAACCTGGTGGCAGGATCCCTTTAAGTACATGGGAGTTTGATGTTACTGCAGTGTCTGTATTTACACTCCATGACTATTGTATAACCAAAGAAATAGGCCAGAAATGCTCCCGATGCCGAAGGCCAGAAATGCTCCCGGTCATGATGGCCAGAAATGCTCCTGATGCCGAAGGCCAGAAATGCTCCCGGTCATGATGGCCAGAAATGCTCCTTATGCTGGAGGCCAGAAATGCTCCCGGTCATGATGGCCAGAAATGCTCCTGATGCTGGAGGCCAGAAATGCTCCCGGTGATGATGGCCAGAAATGCTCCTGATGCTGGAGGCCAGAAATGCTCCCGGTCATGATGGCCAGAAATGCTCCTGATGCTGGAGGCCAGAAATGCTCCCGGTGATGATGGCCAGAAATGCTCCTGATGCCGGAGGCCAGAAATGCTCCCGGTGATGATGGCCAGAAATGCTCCTGATGCCGGAGGCCAGAAATGCTCCCGGTGATGATGGCCAGAAATGCTCCTGATGCCGTTGGCCAGAAATGCTCCCAGTGCCATTGGCCATAAATGCTCCTGGTGCCGGTGGCCAGAAATACTCCCGATGCCGGTGGCCAGAAATGCTCCCAATGCCGGAGGCCAGAAATGCTCCCGATGCCAGTGGCCAGAAATGCTCCCGATGCCAGTGGCCAGAAATGCTCCCGGTGCCGGTGGCCAGAAATGCTCCTGCTGACCAGAAAAGCTCCCTGTGCCAGTGGTGGTAGCAGGCGGCCAGAAATGCTCCATTCCGGAGTTGCCCTGTCAACCGACAATGACCGCTCAGTGCCGGGTACTGCACTTCCACCTCCCATTCAAATCAAAAGGAGGTGGATGTGCAGTACTCAGCCACGGCTGCTATCAGAAGATGGGGCAGCTCCGGAACTGAGCAATTATGGCTGCCTGCTGCCACCACCGGCACTAATAACAGCTGATCGGCGGGGTTGCCAGGTGTCGAATCCCAGCCGATCTTACATTGATCACCTATCCTAAGGATAGGCCATCAGTGTAATAGTAGTGGACACCCACTCTAATATTGGGTATTTGGTTAACACTGGTCAAAAATTGTGAAAGCCATCGCACCGCGGCAAGGTGTACCCAGTCGTATGGTCCTATCTTGTCTCTAATATTAAAACCTCACCTTATGTCAGTGACTGTCTGCAACTACACGGCTATTGTGAACGTTACTAGAATTGCACGTTTCCAGATTCATTTCCAGCTTTTACCATCAGTGCAGGATCTAGTGATGATGCCAGTGCGGACTGAAACGTTGCCAGGTTGGACCTAAGAAGTGGCACTCTCCCAGGAGATACATATGTGTGGGGAAAAGTGACACAAGAGCTTCATTAATGTGTTGTTCTCCATAATTATAAGTTCAGTTGAGAGAGACATATGGTTTGAATGAAAGTAAATAATCCATATTTGTTACAGGCCATATGGAAGTCCATCATTTCATGGTAAAATTGAGGTTTAGATACATCCCCTGGAGGCAGGAGTATTTATGGCCATCGAGACTCATTACTCCATGATTGTAAATGTTCTGAGGAAAGTTCCACAAGCAGAATAATGGCATTTTTCATGTATTTTTCAATTCGTTTGTAAAAAAATCCAGACAGTGTGAAACTGGGTACAAGAGGGCACCCGGTAAGGGACGCAACACAAAAGGAAAAACGAAAGAAGGAATACAACGAAAGGCCCTGGCGGTAGGGAGAGAGGAGCGGGGGGGTCACCTCCTAACTAGGGATCATCAAATACCTCAAATATTCGGCTTTGCAAATATTTTCCGAATAGGTCGCCGCTATGCGAATATTCAATGCGCAATGTAAGTCTATGGCTAGCCCGAATAGTTCCGAATAGTTGTTATTCGGGTTTCTCATAGACTTACATTGCGCATTGAATATTCGGGAATAGTCGAATAGCGGTGACATATTCAGAAAATATTCGCAAAGCCGAATATTTGAGGTATTCGATCATCCCCAATCCTTAAGGCCCCATCACACGCAGCGATATCGCTAGCGAGCGTACCCGCCCCCGTCGTTTGTGCGTCACGGGCAAATCGCTGCCCGTGGCGCACAATATCGTTATTAGCCGTCACACAGACTTACCTGCCTAGCGACGTCACTGTGGTCGGCGAACCACCTCCTTTCTAAGGGGGCGGTTCATGTGGCGTCACAGCGGCGTCACTAAGCGGCCGCCCAATAGAAGCGGAGGGGCGGAGATGAGCGGCCGTAACATCCCGCCCACCTCCTTCCTTCCTCATTGCCGGCGGCCGCAGGTAATCTGTTGTTCGTCGTTCCCAGGGTGTCACACGTAGCGATGTGTGCTGCCGCAGGAGTGATGAACAACCTGCGTCCTCAACAATCAACGATTTTTTGAAAATGAACGACGTGTCAACGATGGACAATTTGGTGAATATTTTCCATCGTTAACGGTCGTTGGTTGGTGTCACACGCAACGACGTCGCTAACGATGCCGGATGTGCATCACGGAATCCGTCACCCCGGCAATATATCGTTAGATACGTCGTTGCGTGTGACGGGGCCTTAACACCTGAGTCTGCTCCCTGCACTCATTAAAGTCCCCAGACAGGTCCTTCCCCCGTGCGTCGTCACGTGTCTACACTGTCGTTGGCCCTAATCTTACCCTGACTAATGAAGACCAGCAATACACTTGAATAAGACAACAAGAGGAAAGTAAGACAAACAGGTAGGGAAATACACAAGAAATAACACTCCACGACTTCTCCAGCAGGAAACTTCTCTGCAGCAACAGAAGCAAACACCTCAGCTTCTCCAGAGAATGGTTCCTTCAAAGTAGACAGTGTAGAGTGAGCTATAGCCGGCATAGGGAGGAGTAAAAAGTGGATATTTATAGGAGAAGGGAGTGAGTGCAGCTCAGATTACAACCACCTGTTAGATCACAGCAGGATAGGAAGGAATCTTAACCCCTTCAGTGTTGGATGGAATTAAATAAGCTCCAACTCAGGGTAAATGATGAGTGGGAAGTAAAAGGAATCTGTGATCAACTATGCACTGTGACCTTCTGATCCCAGATTCTCCCGAGTTCACATCAGGCCGTGGCATACTCATGACAGTCAGCTCTTGGTGGCATCCTATTTGAATCCTAGTGCTGTCGAGTTTTCACTGACTTTGCTAGGAGAAGCTTAAGAAACTTCCACCAGTTTTGGGTTGGTTTTTTGCATGCAAGAACAAGTGACAAAACACAGATGGTAAAAACTAACACGCTGACCAATGCTGATGAAAATCTGATGCAGTAAAAAACTGATGAATAAAAAATACACTTGTCTAAGTGAGGGGTTTCTGCAGCTGGAAAGAATCTTAGAAGGTGTTTATAGTAACCCATTGTTGAAGTACATCCCTTTTATGTGTAAAGTGTTGTCTAATTTCAAATAAGCTCCTGGCTAGGGAGAATAAGACATGAGAAGTGAGTATACAGAAGAATTAACACATTCCCCTGCCTGTTTTATCACAGGAGGGATTCTGCCATGTCACCAGTTCTGTGAGCTCATCACAAAATCAAATTAGGGACATATAAGCTCAACAGTCTCCAGAGCTCCTGCATCAATGACTTGATTCGTGATGAGCTCATAAGGTTGTAAACATGGTAGAATCACTCCCGTGATAAAACAGGCAGGGAAATGTGTTACCTCAGAAAACAGCAGCTATGAGACCCTGCTGTTTTGTCACATATCATAATTGACTTGTTGCCAGACCAGTAGTCTTGGTAGGTGCTGACCATGACCTGGAGAAGCTCTGCATAGTTGGACACAGCAAATAACAATATTTAGGAAGGACACATTTATAAGATTATTTCAGCATGAGAATTTTTTTTACATATCCAATTGTGGAATTTAAGGGTGCTTTACACGCTGCGACATCGCTAACCATATATCGTCGGGGTCACGTTGTTAGTGACGCACATCCGGCCTCGTTAGCGACATCGCAGCATGTGACACCAAGGAGCGACGATCAGCAATTTGCTCGTGACGCACAACCGACGGGGGCGAGATCGCAGCGCGTAAAGTGCCCTATAGAGACATAATTTGGGAGATTGACTTCTGTGTTTTGATTCTTTCGAGCACTACAGGAGCTATCCTGTTCAAGGTTGTTGGAAGGGCTGCGCTCACAGGCTCAATATAATCTGAAGATTTAATGCCCCTCTTACAAAGGAAAATGAATGTCCTTTCCCAACCATTAGGCTGTGTAGAGATTCCCGCTAATGGAATGACAAACTACAAATTTATTTGTCATGCCATCGCATCTTTTATATGGACATCAAAGAAAATCTTTTACAAGGTTTTTGTGACCTAACTTGAGTGCAGTATAATATAGGGGCAGAGACCCCAATTCCAGCAATGTGTCACTGAGCTGCTGTGTCACGGGTGACAGATAGTCATGTGCTTTCGGACAATAGAAGGTCACAGCGTTTGGCTGCGCAAAATGCTCCCTGACTTTCTATTGTTCCTGCTGTCAATATTCATTGTACATTGTCCAGCTTTCCTGCTGGATTTTCATCTCTTCCTCTTTAGGACCCAGCGTAGCTCTCCTTGCATCCAGCTGCTGATTATCAGTATTGCCCTTGTACTTAAATACTCTAATTTTCCCTGAACTTGTGCTGGTGATAATATTCAGTTCATTCAAGCTCTGGTTGCAAGCAGGTGGCTTGTACTCTGTGGTATCATTGCTGAAGATTTGCTGGACATCTACCTGTGTCATCTGTGGATAAGTAGTTCATGCATTTTGCCCCATGTGCCCCCCTTGTGTATTCTCCAGTGTTTAGTAGGGTTGACGAAGAGCTCATCCCACCCTTTCCCTATTTAGGGCCCAGCACTAGGGATACCTAGGGTCAGGTATCCAGCTCGGCGCATAGGTGCGGAACATATGTAGGGTGGTCAGGGACCCCAGGGCCCAGCGGTAGGGATTCCTAGGGTCAGGTATCTGGCTCAGCGCATAGGGGCGGAACCTATCTACGGTGGTGAAGGACCCCATATACCAGCGGTAGGTTTGCTCAGGGGTCACCATCTCCCTCTTCCATAGAAGCAGGGTTTTCCTTCCCTTTCGCTTGGTACTTGCCCGTACCTAGCTTGGCAGCTGCTCTAGTTTTTATAAAATCACAGTTTTATCAGCAGGAGATTATCACTACATGACTAGTAAACCAACAACTGATTAGCAACTTTTTGTCTATGCAGAGTGTACACAGATAGCTGCCAATCAGTTTTGTGGGTGGGGTTATACATAGCTTAACGTGCTAGATTTGCACCAGAGAAAACTGGTACTTTATCAAAATGACAGCAGCCAACCCAGTAAGCAACACATCGCTGGAATCTGGGGTTTTGTATCTACATTTTTCGGCTCTTAGATGGGAGAACAAAAACCTGGTGACAGATTCCTTTTAAATATACATTTATTTACAGTATATAAAGTATACAACTCCGATATCCTCTCGTTTCTGGAGATAAAGGTCTGCATGACTAGCTCTGTGAACTAACCGTTAATAACATGGATGTTGCTTGCAAAAAAACCCAAAAACCTTGATTTTTTTATATAGATATGGCTGGCAAAAAACATCCCTGTTGCAGCAAGAAGTCCAGCAAAATCCCCGCGCCGCGTCTGGCTCTTAGCAACAAATCATAAGCTTTTTGTGTTGTTGTAACCCTTGCATGCCCGGTATTTCCGTGCTGTGCCAGAGTCTAGAAATTGGGCTTTGTGGGACGTGAACTTGGTTTTCCTGCCCTGACACTTGCGGTTATGATCTGTCGACTCCCAAGTGCTTCTTGAAGTGCCGACCACTCAACCGCTAGTAAAAATTGCAAACAAATTGGACCCGGCTTTTAAGAGGCTTCATGGAGAGGTTATGATGCGGGTCTGGAGTGCCTGCAATTTACTATATCGGAGCTGCTCTATGTATTGAAGGATAAATGAAAATGGATTATGTCATAGGCAGTAATACCCAGCTCGATTCTGTCCAGTCTATTGGTTAAATTCTGGATCATTTTATTATTGTCCAAAAAGTCTTTCCATTCATGGAACTGTAGAGGTGGTCGAGTCCCTACACTGTTTTATGCTATACAGTCATATGTAAAAGTTTGGGCACCCCTATTAATGTTAACCTTTTTTCTTTATAACAATTTGGGGTTTTGCAGCAGCTATTTCAGTTTCATATATCTAATAACTGATGGACTGAGTAATATTTCTGGATTGAAATGAGGTTTATTGTACTAACAGAAAATGTGCAATCCGCATTTAAACAAAATTTGACCGGTGCAAAAGTATGGGCACCCTTATCAATTTCTTGATTTGAACACCCCTAACTACTTTTTACTGACTTACTAAAGCATTAAATTGGTTTTGTAACCTCATTGAGCTTTGGACTTCATAGGCAGGTGTATCCAATCATGAGAAAAGGTATTTAAGGTGGCCACTTGCAAGTTGTTCTCCTATTTGAATCTCCTATGAAGAGTGGCATCATGGGCTCCTCAAAACAACTCTCAAATGATCTGAAAACAAAGATTATTCTACATAGTTGTTCAGGGGAAGGTACAAAAAGTTGTCTCAGAGATGTAAACTGTCAGTTTCCACTGTGAGGAACATAGTAAGGAAATGGAAGAACACAGGTACAGTTCTTGTTAAGCCCAGAAGTGGCAGGCCAAGAAAAATATCAGAAAGGCAGAGAAGAAGAATGGTGAGAACAGACAAGGACAATCCACAGACCACCTCCAAAGACCTGCAGCATCATCTTGCTGTAGATGGTGTCACTGTGCATCAGTCAACAATACAGCGCACGTTGCACAAGGAGAAGCTGTATGGGAGAGTGATGTGAAAGAAGCCGTTTCTGCAAGCACGCCACAAACAGAGTCACCTGAGCTATGCAAAAGCACATTTGGACAAGCCAGTTACATTTGGGAAGAAGGTCCTGTGGACTGATGAAACAAAGATTGAGTTGTTTGGTCATACAAAAAGGCGTTATGCATGGAGGCAAAAAAACACGGCATTCCAAGAAAAGCACCCACAGTAAAATTTGGAGGAGGTTCCATCATGCTTTGGGGCTGTGTGGCCAATGCCAGCACCGGGAATCTTGTTAACGTTGAGGGTCGCATGGATTCAACTCAGTATCAGCAGATTCTTGACAATAATGTGCAAGAATCAGTGACGAAGTTGAAGTTACGCAGGGGATGGATATTTCAGCAGGACAATGATCCAAAACACCGCTCCAAATCTACTCAGGCATTCATGCAGAGGAACAATTACAATGTTCTGGAATGGCCATCCCAGTCCCCAGACCTGAATATCATTGAAAATCTGTGGGATGATGTGAAGCGGCTGTCCATGCTCGGCGACCATCAAACTTAACTGAACTGGAATTGTTTTGTAAACAGGAATGGTCAAATATACCTTCATCCAGGATCCAGGATCTCATTAAAAGCTACAGGAAGCGACTAGAGGCTGTTATTTTTGCAAAAGGTCTTTTATGTTGAGGTGCCCATACTTTCGCACTGGTCAAATTTTGTTTAAATGCGGATTGCACATTTTCTGTTGGTACAATAAACCTCATTTCAATCCAGAAATATTACTCAGTCCATCAGTTATTAGATATATGAAACTGAAATAGCTGTTGCAAAAACCCAAATTGTTATAAAGAAAAAAGGTTAACATTAATAGGGGTGCCCAAACTTTTTCATATGACCGTATGTTGTCTACCTGTTTTACACTAAACACATTATATAAAGTGTTGATTGTTATAAATGTGTGTGTAGCGGCACCCCCGCACACTCCCGCTCCCATGCCTCGGCGGGGGTGCAGTTCTCCTAAACTGTCCGGCGGTCCTGCTTCTAAAAGACAGAGTAAAGTCTGGCTCAACCACCTGAAAGTGGGTGCTCTAGCGTAAAAATAACGTAGTAGTAAGACTCTCTGACACAACAAATGTAAACGTGGAGGTAGAAAAAACTGGAGAGTTGCTTTCTTTGGGGATACTTTAATGTTAAAATATTACAAAATACAAATACAGTCCATAATTCAATCTGACGTTTCGGCCTATAATTTGGCCTTCATCAAGGATCTGTTACCTATAAACATAAAGTGAGTGTTTCACATTCCTTGTCCGTAGCCCTTAATTGGTCCAATGCTGCTAGCTTGGAATCCTGCTTAAATACAGGCGCCAGATTTCTCCCCCCTCAATCAATAAACCCTGAAATTTACACACAATATACCAAACTCTACCTTGGTTAGAAGTTATACAGTTTTTCTCACATCCCATGCTTCATGTGAATGCCCTACATTCACTTTATGTTTATAGCTAACAAATCCTTGATGAAGGCCAAATTGTAGGCTGCAACGTCGGATTGAATTATGGACTGTATTTGTATTTTGTAACATTTTCACATTAAAGCATCCCCAAAGAAAGCAACTCTACAGTTTTTTTATACCTCCACGTTTACATTTGGTGTGCCAGAGTTAGGCGGGCTTTGCATGTTGCGACATTGCAAGCCGATGCTGCGATGTCGCACGCGATAGTCCCCGCCCCCGTCGCAGCAGCGATATCTTGTGATTCCTGGTGTAGCGAACATTATCGCTACGGCAGCTTCACATGCACTCACCCGTCCTGCGACGTCGCTCTGGCCGGCGTCCCGCCTCCTTCCTAAGGGGGCGGGTCGTACAACGTCACAGCGACGTCCCAAGGCAGGCGGCCAATCAAAGCGGAGGGGCGGAGATGAGCAGGATGTAAACATCCCGCCCACCTTCTTCCTTCCGTATAGCCGCCGGCAGCAAGTAAGGAGATGTTCCTCGGTCCTGCGGCTTCACACACAGCGATGTGTGCTGCCGCAGGAACGAGGAACTACATCGTACCTGTTGCGGCAGCGTAATTATGAAAAAGTCGGAGCCTGCACCGATGATACGATAACGACGCTTTTGCGCTCGTTAATCGTATCATCTAGGATTTACACACTACAATGTCGAAAGTGACGCCAGATGTGCGGCACTTTTGATTTGACCCCGCCGACATCGCACCTGCGCCCTAAGAGTCTTACTTCTTCCTGCTTCTAGGCCTTCTGTGAGTATCCATAGAGTGCGCGCACGGCCAAACCTCCTTTCTTAAAGGGTCGGCATCCTATTACCCAGAAGTGACCCCTGAGGCCAACAATCACCCTGAAGGTATTTAAGACTGCCTCCTCTTAGGGAAGGCGCCTGAGCAACGTTGCCAATCCTTAGTGCTTTGCTAGTTCTCAGGTCCCGTACCCATCACTGTGTCTAGTTCAGTGTTTCGTGTCCTACTGGTAGTACCAGTGTCTTGTTTCTGCTAACCTGTGACTCTTCTTAGAGCCTGCTTGCTGCTACCACCTTCGTGCTGCCACGTCCGAGTTACCACCTCTGTACTGCCATGTCTGAGTCTTCACATCTGCGCTGCCACGTCTGAGCACACCCGCACCAGACATCAGAGACTCACCAGTCCATCAGAGCCGACTCCACTGGTCCTGGCTACCGTTCATTTAGGGCCCACTGTGGCTGCACCTGACAATACCTGTATAGGGGTTAGCTCTAGGTTAGATCCTCGCCTCCGGTGTACGGCCTGGTTGTTGGGCTCACATAAAACTGGCCATTTTCGTGTGTCAAGTATCTTAATTTTCTCATGTTTTTCATAGCAGTAATGCATGTCTATATTCCTATAAAAAGTATCCCTCCAGTGAGGAAGGGGACAAACTCTAGCGCCACCTACTGGAAGTAGCAATCCTAAAAGTCAAAAGTGGCTTTTTAAACAAGCGTTTTCATAAGACTTAGGGGTACTTTGCACGCTGCGACATTACTAGCCGATGCTAGCGATGCCGAGCGCGATAGTCCCCGCCCCTGTCGCACATGCAATATCTTGTGATAGCTGCCGTAGCGATAATGTTCGTTTCACACACACTTACCTGCCCTGCGACATCGCTCTGGCCGGCGACCCGCCTCCTTCCTAAGGGGGCGGGTCGTGCGGCGTCATAGCGACGTCACACAGCAGGCGGCCAATAGAAGCGGAGGGGAGGAGATGAGCGGGATGTAAACATCCCGCCCACCTCCTTCCTTCCGCATAGCCGGTGGATGCAGGTAAGGAGATGATCCTCGCTCCTGCGGCTTCACACACAGCGATGTGTGCTGCCGCAGGAGTGAGGAACAACATCGTAACAGCGGTCGTCCCGACATTATGGAACTGACCGACGCTACACAGATCACCGATTTACGACGCTTTTGCGATCGTAAATCGGCGCATTTAGGCTTTACTCGTTGCGACATCGTTACTGGCGCTGGATGTGCGTCACTTTCGATTTGACCCCGATGATATCGCAGTAGCGATGTCGCAACGTGCAAAGTAACCCTTAGGATTTAAAGCCAGATCAGAATCCCAATTTGCAGACACGGTGTTTCGGGGTGATTGCCCCTCGTCAGTGCAAAGTGTGGGTATCTGATCTGGCTTATAGGAAGCTATGTGGGAACTATGGGGAAGACTATTCTCCTTATGGAGACTTGACAAACCAGTCTGGCTGCCAGTGAGGGGACTTATAGCCAAAGGCGTAACTACCGCGGTCGCAGCGGTCGCCATCGCGACCGGGCCCGGGAGGATTGGGGCCCACGACCACACGGCAGATCAGCAGCCAGCTCCTGTCAGTGAGAGAGAAGCTGCGCTGATCTATCACAGTGCACGCGCCCACTATATGACTCGCTGCCGCCCCCGACACCGGGCCCCCCCTCCCCCGTCACCGCGAACAGTAATAATGTTAAGCATAGAGCGGCCGGCGCCGCTCTGCATCATCATTCTTCCCCTGTGCCTGTGCGGTGACGTCACTCCTGTGCGACTGCTGTACTGAGTGCACAGAGTGCAGGGAGGGAGGACGCCGACCAGACCACCGGGAGAGCGAGGAGAGGGGAGTATGAGCAGCAGTGGAAGGAGGAGAGCGGTGAGTACTTGTTGGGTTTTTTTGTTTTATATATGAGTACATGGTGGTCAGAGGACTGGGGTGGGGAGGCTGCATGATACTGTACATGGAGGCCTGGGGTGGGGAGGCTGCATGATACTGTACATGGAGGCCTGGGGTGGGGAGGCTGCATGATACTGTACATGGAGGCCTGGGGTGGGGAGGCTGCATGATACTGTACATGGAGGCCTAGGGTGGGGAGGCTGCATGATACTGTACATGGAGGCCTGGGGTGGGGAAGCTGCATGATACTGTACATGGAGGCCTGGGGAGGCTGGCTGCATTATACTGTACATGGAGGCCTGGGGAGGCTGGCAGCATTATTATAGATGGAGGCCTAGGGAGGCTGGCAGCATTATTATACATGGAGGCCTGGAGAGGCTGGCAGAATTATTATAGATGGAGGCCTGGGGAGGCTGGCAGCATTATTATAGATGGAGGCCTGGAGAGGCTGGCAGCATTATTATACATGGAGGCCTGGAGAGGCTGGCAGCATTATTATACATGGAGGCCTGGAGAGGCTGGCAGAATTATTATAGATGGAGGCCTGGGGAGGCTGGCAGCATTATTATACATGGAGGCCTGGAGAGGCTGGCTGCATTATTATAGCTGGAGGCCTGGAGAGGCTGGCTGCATTATTGTACATGGAGGCCTGGGGAGGCTGGCAGCATTATTATAGATGGAGGCCTGGAGAGGCTGGCTGCATTATTATACATGGAGGCCTGGGGAGGCTGGCTGCATTATTATAGATGGAGGCCTGGAGAGGCTGGCTGCATTATTATACATGGAGGCCTGGGGAGGCTGGCTGCTTTATTATACATGGAGGCCTGGGGAGGCTGGCTGCATTATTATACATGGAGGCCTGGAAAGGCTGGCTGCAGTATTATACATGGAGGCCTGGGGAGGCTGGCTGCATTATTATACATGGAGGCCTGGGGAGGCTGGCTGCATTATTATACACAGAGGCCTGGGGAGGCTGGCTGCATTATTATACATGGAGGACTTGGGAGGCTGGCTGCATTATTATACATGGAGGCCTGGAAAGGCTGGCTGCATTATTACACATGGAGGCCTGGGGAGGCTGGCTGCATTATCATACATGGAGGCCTGGGGAGGCTAGCTGCATTATTATACACGGAGGCCTGGGGAGGCTGGCTGCATTATTATACATGGAGGACTTGGGAGGCTGGCTGCATTATTATACATGGAGGCCTGGGGAGGCTGGCTGCATTATTATACATGGAGGCCTGGGGAGGCTGGCTGCATTATTACACATGGAGGACTTGGGAGGCTGGCTGCATTATTATACATGGAGGCCTGGGGAGGCTGGCTGCATTATTATACATGGAGGACTTGGGAGGCTGGCTGCATTATTATACATGGAGGCCTGGGAAGGCTGGCTGCATTATTATACATGGAGGCTTGGGAAGGCTGTCTGCATTATTATACATGGAGGCCTGGGGAGGCTGGCTGCATTATTATACATGGAGGACTGGGGAGGCTGGCTGCATTATTATACATGGAGGACTTGGGAGGCTGGCTGCATTATTATACATGGAGGCCTGGGGAGGCTGGCTGCATTATTATAGATGGAGGCCTGGAGAGGCTGGCTGCATTATTATACATGGAGGCCTGGGGAGGCTGGCTACATTATTATACATGAAGGTCTGGGGGGACTGCATAATAAACATGAAGGACACCTTATACATGGACAAGGGCTGCATTATACATGGAGGTCTAGGGGGCTGGAAGGACACCTTATACATGGACTATAGGGGTGCATTATACATGGAGGTCTAGGGGGCTGGAAGGACACCTTATACATGGACTATAGGGGTGCATTATATTTGGAGGAGTATGGGGCTGCAAAATGCAATATGAAGTTTTGTAGGGTTGCGTTATAATACAGATAGGACTACCTTATACATGGAATATGGGGGTGCATTATAAAACAAGGAGGACTGTGGTGCAGTATAATTTATGGAGAACTATGGGCTGAATTATAATACATGGAGAACTATGGGAAATGCATTATAATACATGGAGATATAATACATGGAGAACTATGGGAAATGCATTATAATACATGGAGATATAATACATGGAGAACTATGGGAAATGCATTATAATACATGGAGATATAATACATGGAGAACTATGGGAAATGCATTATAATACATGGAGGACTATGGAGGCTACTTTATACATGGAGGACTCTAGGGGTACGTTATAAAACATGGAGGACTGTGATGCATTATAATACATGGAGGACTATGGGGTGCATGCTAATATATGAAGGGTTATGTGGGACCCTTTATACTATATGGAAGGCTATGTGGGGGCCATTATAGTATTTGGAGAACTATATACGAGGGGGGACTAAGATACAAGCAGGGGATGGGAATGTTTTGTGCTGAGGGAAAAAGGCTCTTCTCTCGGCACACTGCTTTCCCATGCTCTGCTATACATCTTCTCTCAGCACCCAGCTTTCCCATGCTCTGATATGAGAAAGCTGGGTGCTGAGGGAAAGATGTATAGCAGAGCATATGCTGGGTGCTGATAGAGGGATTTCATATCACGGGAAACCTGGTTGTTTATTTTCCTGTACCCCGTCATTATCCCGTATCCCAAGTGTCAGTGTACGTGGAGGAAGGGGGGCCCAGCTCTGAACTTTGCACCAGGGCCCATCAAACTCTAGTTACGCCACTGCATAGCTTATATTCCTATAGTCATTGTTCCACACATCTTAGCATTACAGAGCGCAGCTGTCTCTTTTTTGTTTCTATGTGTCATTTCCAGTTCGCACCTGTTCACATTATAGGATATGCTCTCAGTCTTTTTCTTAGATTACAGTTCCTGGCTGCGTCACTCCATATTTCGGACTGTCATAGCCTTTTTTTTTTTTTTTTTTTTTTTTTTTTTTAGAAACCGGACGGGTGCAACCATATACACTGAGTCATTATCACACAAGTACGAACTCAAAAGTAAACTTTTGAAAACTTTATTAGAATTCTTTACATGTTTGTTGATTCTGTGACCATTAATTACCAGTAGGCGCGCGCAGGCAGGACGGCCAGTATCTATACAACTAGCTGAAACCTGCGCAATGAATATATACAGTTATTAATAAATATTTGATATTTGTTATACGAGCTATAAAAAAATAAACCTTCATAATCATCGGATGTTTCAAGCTGCTAATGGGGTGACAGGGACCCTTAGCGTCTCACATTTTCGCGGTTGGCGGATTTGCGCTGCAGCTGCTCAGGCTTTGGCGGCGCAGCACTCTGAGCACTGCAGGCACCGGGTGCACATGCTGCACTTCAGGCAGCTGCTGCACTGGATGCTTTTACAGCAGCAGCACAGGGATTGGAGGCAATCACAGCAGCTGCTACAGTCGGAGCACGAGTCCAGGCACGTGCAGGACTCCAGGCAGCTGCAGCAGTCCAGACATTTGCTGCAGGTCAGGCACTGGCAGGACTCGATACATTTGGTGCACTGTAAACACTTCAGGCACCCCAAACAGGGGCAGCACTTTAAGAAACTCTCGAAGGATCTGCAGATCTTAACGCAGCACTGTAAAAAAGAAACAAGGGACACAAATTACAAGACGGAAGAGTATAAAAAGCAATGGCCATAAAGGATACAAAATTGACGTAAACGGTAAAAGGCGGAATTCACATGGAAATGCCGTCATGTACTGTCATTATAGCCAGGAACAGGTGCTAAATCACGGGGCGATTTTGAAAGAAATTACAGGCGTCGCTTTGGCCTAATGCACAATGGCAAGAGCTCTTCTACTATGTTACCATGGCAACCGTACGACCCTCAAAGCCTCTCCTGCTTTGTGACAGAGGATTCGGGAGTCATACGGTTTGCCTGCATCTCTCTCAGATTTAAGTCACAAGCAGCAGCAAAACTGGAGAAACTCGTTAAAAAGGACCTGTTACTTGCCCAAAATATGTAATCCCTTTACCTGATGTAAATCCCACCGTTCTCCTGAATCCGGCGATGTTTTTCTTTCGTTCCTGCGCCTCTCCTTTCCTGAGATAGACCCCCTTCTTCCCTAAATATAAATCTAAACTTTTTTTAGCCAACTGGGTGTGATCATCAAGAAGACGCCCATAGATAAGAGTTGAGGGCCACACCCACTTGGTTTTAAAAGACCAGATTTGATGGGGCCATATCTCAGGAACGCAGAGGCGCAGGAAGAAAAGAAAAACATCGCCGGATTCAGGAGAACAGCGGCGTTTAGATGTGTTAGGGTGTGCTTTTTTTTAAGAAGCACAGTTTTACCATTTTTTTTTCAATCAGAAGGTCACATTTGCATTTGACCTCAGAGTATAAGGTATATTTTTATTCACAAGGCATAGTGGGGGCACTATGTGTTTATGGCAGCGTGGCGCATTCAGAAGGCACAGTTTGGATTATTATTATTATTATTTTTTGGGAGGCCGAATGGAGTCAGATTTGTATTCAGGGGCCATAGTACTAAGCATCGTTTTATTCAGAGGTCACAAAGTGGGTATATTTGAATCTGGGCAACAGTGTATGACACTCAGGGATCACAAAGTGTGGAGCTGTTATATGCAGAAGAGACAGTGCGTAGCACTATTATATATAGTTAATAGAGCTATTATATTTGGGGAACAGTGTTATATTCTGGGGCACAGCATGTACCACTATTATGATAAGGGACAGGATGGAAGGAAGGACGAAACTTGAAATCTACAAAAAGGAAGGAACTGGGAATGTGCTATGTGGAAGGAAAGACGAAAGGAAGGAAAGAAGAAAGGAAAGAGGCAAGGAAGGAAGGAACTGGGAATCTGCTGTGTGGAAGGAAAGATGGAAGGAAGGAAGGAAGGAAGGAAGGAAGGAAGGAACTGGGAATCTGCTATGTGGAAGGAAAGACGAAAGGAAGGAAAGAAGAAAGGAAAGAGGCAAGGAAGGAAGGAAGGAACTGGGAATCTGCTGTGTGGAAGGAAAGATGGAAGGAAGGAAGGAAGGAAGGAAGGAACTGGGAATCTGCTATGTGGAAGGAAAGACGAAAGGAAGAAAAGAAGAAAGGAAAGAGGCAAGGAAGGAAGGAAGGAACTGGGAATCTGCTGTGTGGAAGGAAAGATGGAAGGAAGGAAGGAAGGAAGGAAGGAAGGAACTGGGAATCTGCTATGTGGAAGGAAAGACGAAAGGAAGGAAAGAAGAAAGGAAAGAGGCAAGGAAGGAAGGAAGGAACTGGGAATCTGCTGTGTGGAAGGAAAGACGAAAGGAAGGAAAGAAGAAAGGAAAGAGGCAAGGAAGGAAGGAAGGAACTGGGAATCTGCTATGTGGAAGGAAAGACGGACAGAAGGAAGGCAAGGAAGGAAGGAACTGGGAATCTGTTATGTAGAAGGAAGGAAAAAAAGAAGGAAGGAACTGGGTATCTGTTATGTAGAAGGAAGAAAGGGAGGAAGGAACTAGGACTCTGTTATATAGAAGGAAGAAAGAAAGGAAGGAAGTTACTGGAAATCTGTGATGTAAAAGGAAGAAACAGAGGATCTGTTATGTAGAAGAAAGGAAGGAAGGAACTGGGAATCTGTTATGTAGAAGGAAATACGTAAGGAAGGAGGGAAGGAAGGAAGGAAGGAAGGAAGGAATGAGGGAAAGAGGCAAGCAAGGAAGGAACTGGGAATCTGTTATATAGAAGGAAGGAAGAAAGGAACTGGGATTCTGTTATGTAGAATGAAGGAAGAAAGGGAGAAAGGAGGAACCTGGGAAAAGGAAGGAAGGAACTAGGAATCTGCTATGTATTAGAAGACGGCAACAGCAAAGTGGGACACCGATTTCCCCCACAACTTAATCTTTTGAGTGAAACCCTGAAGGCATGTGAATATTTACCACTCATACTATTATTGTAATCAAAATTCTCTACCTCTATGCACCATATTTGTTTTACATAGGGTGCATGCTTAATAAGTGTTACCAAATAGTGTATTGTTTTTTTTAATATACATCTTTGGCATTTATTCTAGATTCTATATCTGAAATTAAAAGTGTATTCCGATATCCAAGATTATATGCCAGTCTGTAGTAGGTGTAATAATAATAATAATAATAATATTAGCAAATACTTCCAATTAGAAATGTAGTATAGTTCTCCTGATTAGCTATGTCTCTTACCTCATGTGCAGGGCATTGCAGCTTAGGTATTCATGGTTACAATTGTCACTATATGAGTGGATGTAACCATGGATACCTAAGCTGCAATGCCCTGCACATGAGGTAAGAGACATAGCTAATCAGGAGAACTATACTACATTTCTAACAGGAGGTATTTGCTAATATTATTATTATTACACCTACTACATTTTGGGAAAGGATCTTAGAGATGGAAATAACACCTTAAATATGTGAATAATAATAATAATAATAATGATATAAAATAATAACTTACAGAATTCTCACAGCAGAAGCAGGAAAGCAGAGAGGCAATGAGTCCAATTCCAATAAAAATGTACTGAATAATTAGGATGGAGAAAACGAAGAGATACATGCCATTGTGACATTGCCGATTTGGGTTACCATAAATTCTGAAGACCCAGACGCTGCCTGCAAAATAAAAGAATTTTCAGTAATTGCACAAAAGTTGAGTATAAAGGTTGCATAAAAGTTGAATGTAAAAGTTGCATAAAAGTTAAATGTAAAAAGATGCATAAAAGTTGCATAAAGGTTGAATGTAAAAGTTGCATAAAAGTTGCATAAAAGTTGAATGTAAAAGTTGCATAAAAGTTGCATAAAGGTTGAATGTAAAAGTTGCATAAAAGTTGCATAAAAGTTGAATGTAAAAGTTGAATAAAAGTTGCATAAAGGTTGAATGTAAAAGTTGCATAAAAGTTGCATAAAAGTTGAATGTAAAAGTTGCATAAAAGTTGAATATAGAAGTTGCATAAAAGTTTTGCATAAAAGTTAAATTTAAAATTTTCATAAATGTTGCATAAAAGTTGAATGCAAAAGTTGCATAAATGTTGAATGTAAATGTTGCTTCAATTTTGCAAAAGCAAAGATATCTAAAATCTCTTTTTAAATGAATAAACAATATTTGATGTACTCCGATGCTTCTCTTATTGTTAGACATTTTTGCCTTCTCATTAATACATTCATAAGTTTAGACTCGTAAACTGGTAGACAATCCATAACTTTGAAGCTGCCAAATATTCCGTCTGTCAAGTTCTTACCTGCAATGAACCAGGCAAAGAGAAACAACATCACGAGAGCGCCGAGAATTGTTCTGAGTTTGGGGAGGCAGCATTTCAAGGGTAACAGCACCAAATATGCAAAGCTGAACGCCCCCGCCACAATCATATAAATTGGGATATACGGTTCAGCTGCACATTCATCTTTGTGTTGTGCACCTAAAGAAAAAATAATGTAAAGAATAAGAAAACAATGCTTGTTCACCAAGGCTCATTAAGTCTTATATATCATTAAGTTACCACTTACCGACAACAATGAATGCAATGTTAATCGGAGTCCATATTCCAAAAAGAATTAACTGCATGACTAAAATTCAAATTGAACATGATTAGAATATTGCACATATAGCATTCTGCATGACTCAGTGTCATATACTCAAAAATATTCCATATGTAAATTTCAAAACAGGAGTTGATACTTACTCATGCTTTTATCGCAGCATCCTGCAATAATAAAAAAGACTTGTATGACCACAGTGCACAGATTACATTCTTCAGACTAGGTCTCATACTAACAATGGTTAAATGACAATGCAAATCGGCATAGTGAAGTGATATATCGCTGATCTCGGATTACTGCACATGTTATTCTGGAATCTTGGTTGCTAAAAGAAGGCTACAATAACATAGGATAAATAATAATCAGGATAAAATTTAGCAATTCCTGGAGAAGGCATTTGGTAATGGGTCTCCTCTCCAGTATTTTTTCTAGTTTTGTTCTCTTTAATAGACAAAATTGCAAAATGCTTGTTGACACAAGCAACTTTTCAATTCTTAATAATAGAGGAATGTTTTATCTTATTGTTTAATGCTCAAGCTAGATTTCTTAGGGAAGGAGTTAAGCATTTACAAGCTCGTTGCTATAGAGCTTGTAAGTAGAGATGAGTGAGCAGTTCCATGGAGGTTGACTTGAACCCCAGAGCAAGTAACTGATTGGCAGTTTGAGTCTCTGTCCACATACAGCCAGCCATAAGCAGGTCAATTCCAGGGGAGGGTGATTGGGGTTTTTGAAAAAATTTTTTGGGGTTGCACACTGCATGTAATCGTGCTGATGTTACCCCCAGTGTGAGCCGTTCGAACGCTGCAAGCATCCTGAGCGTACCTGAGCATAGCGTTACTAGTGCGAGTGAAGTTCACACAAACCTTGATTTTTTAAGTTGGTGTTCTGTTCGAAAACCGAACCTCAGGTTCGCTCATCTCTACTTGTGACACGCCCGCACCAGGGCCTGGGGGTTACTTGTTACCAGGCTGGCTCTGTTCTGCTCGGTGGATGTCACGGCGACAGAGCCAGTTCCATGACCCCGGCGGTGTCGTTATAATAAATAGCGGTGGTGGTGGAAATTATATTTACAAGGGAGATGTCGTGACGCCACCTGTGGTGTGCAGCAAGATAGGTGTCACCACTGCTATTCAGTTCCCTGAGTGTCGGTGGAGATGCAGCTGAGATGGTATAGCTCTCCACAGGTAGAGCTAGGCCCCAAGGGTGTTGGGAGTAGTAGTCTTTACAAATGATGGAGGGACTTAATGTTGGGGTGCAGGACTAAGGACACCGGCAATAACTGGACAACACAGGGGCTATAGTTTTCTTTACCTTTTACTCAGTAGTAGATGATACAGGCCCGGGAGACTGGCCCAGCTGGTAACGGAGGTCCGGTCAGCCTGGAAGCAATTGAGGGGATCCAACTAGCCAGGTGGGTTCGGAGGCCTTCCTGCTTGCGCTGTGATGTCTGGGTCCCTGCAGCTTGAAGCAACGCTGTGACCCTCTTCCTTGTGTACGTAGTGATTCTCACCCATATGGCAGGCAAGGCGAGTCCTTTTACTGGTGCCGTTCCGCTGGTCACGGCTCCTAGCTCTAGTATGCTGCTGTGCCCCGGGCATTGTGTGGGCCAGAAGACCTGCAGTCTTCTGCCCTCCAGATTTAGCTGTGGGGACTTCAGTACCCTCGCAGCCTCAGACTCCGGTGTCCGGTCCTCTGTGCTCGGCCCTGTGGAAGCTATAGCTCAGCTCCCTTTTCAGCGACCGTCTTCCCTCCACTCCTGACTTGTTCTGCCTAGTTTCACTTCTGTATGTACTAATCCCTCCTCCAGGCCAGAATGCATAGGGAAGCTCCCCTCAAACCGGATTCTTGAGCTCCCCCTTCTGGTCTGGAGTTAGGAAGCGTTGAGTGCTGGTGCACCTAGCATGGGAGACCCTCCTCTTGCTTCCAGGTATAATGTTACCCCTGTGAGGAGGGCAATGTTACTGAGGCAACTGGACCCCTGGGGTGCCACATAAGCTCTGCATTGTATCTGGCCACCAGATCCAGCCAACTTCATGTTCTCCAGATATTGACTCTGTTGGCCTAGCGGAACAACCATGTCACTGGTCCGGACTGAAAAGATGAGACAACTCCTTTAAATTTAGCCATACACACTCATTGGAGGATACATGTTGGCATATTCTACAAGTAAGGCCAGGTGCATATTCATTCGAGACCCCATTTGGAGTGTTTATTACAGAATTCAACAAAAGAGCTGGAATAAGTAGCTCAGCATTTTTCATTATTTTGTTTGGCAAATTGACAGATACCATAACAGACTCCATTATAGCCAAAAAACAAAGAAAAGGCTGTACGACTGTCTCACCTCTCTTTCCATCATACAGCCCAGGTGTCTTTTATAGGATAAATTAAAATATATAAACACAGATGAGAACCTATCCTAAACGGTACCTATAAAGAAAATCTAATTTGTATGTTGGCTCCCCACTGGCCCCTATTCAGCTGTTACAAGAATAGGGCATGTTTCATTGTGTGTATGATGTGTCAGGTAGCCATTTTCCACCCTCCTCAGAAATGAGCGAATACTAACTATTCAGCTTTGGATTATTCGCAATGAATCCCAAACTTCTATTCTGGCATTCATCACGAATAACAAACTTAATGCAAGTCAATAGGGGAACCCGAGCATTTTTCTTAAAGATTTTCCAGAAAAGTGCTCGGGTTCCCCATTGACTTACATTAGGTTCGTTATCCGTGACGAATACTGGAATATACATTGTGTTCCGTTACGAATAATCCGAACTGGAATAGTTACTACTCGCACATCACTACTTATGGCTATAATTGGAATGTTGGAAAGAATGTAAACATAAACATTTGAAAATTGGATTTCTTCTAGTTTGCAATGGAAGCAAAAATGATCATTAAAGTTCCTAAAAAAGAGACAGAGAATTTTATTCTCATGTCTCATTATGGAAAGTGCCTAATAGAACTGGTAGGTGGAGGTCCCTAAGTGGTGAAGACCCCTTTTGTCTTCAGTTTAACAACTAAAAGATGATATAAAGCCTTAAAACAGATTAGAAAATATTCAGACTGAAGGCCCCGATACACAACAAACTAAAGTCATCCAATCCCGTTGATATCAATGGGACCAGTCAATAGTTTAATTTTTCTGGCGGCTCCCGACTCTCTTCCAAAAAATGATGTTGGGAGAGAAAAGGATCCATCTTGTTGGATTTACGGCAGATGATCCTTTTGTTCAGAGCAGAGATAACCTGGAGCCAGAGGATTCTGGCAGGGGATATCTCGTAGAGAACACAGGAGAGCTCGGCCAAGCCGACGGAACCTATGTTTGAGAATTTGGGGAGATAGCTGTATTGTTTCATGAATAGTTATCCAATGGGGCCTCAACTTTCGGTCATTTTCATTATTATTCAAAACATGGAAAAAGGCATCAAAATCATTGAACTGTTCTAATATTCAGCGTGGTCTAAACATTACTTATCACTGTCTTATACTTTCAGGTTTAATTCGATAGAAATTCAAAATATTTATTGCCAAATACTTACTTCCGGAATTGGACACATGCTGTTCTTGTTCTCCAACCATGGTGCCTGCTTTATTTTAATGTGCCTTCCTTTCCTAAACGAGATGGAAAATAAGTGGAATAAATAGGAATGTATACACGATAGAGTAGCGCCAATTTTGAAAAATGTAGAACATTTCACTATTTATTGATGGCTCATAATGCCACTTATACATCTCAAAAATTGATAACTTTACATGTATTCAACTTTAAAACCAAAAATGTTTGTCTTGCCTTAAGACTGACTTATCTACGTGCCACAAGATGGCACTGCTCCATAAAGTATCTGTCTGAGTAGTTTGTGCCTAATATTAGGAAAGATCGGGAGACTGCTTCAAACAATGACACCAAGAAGATGTGATATCATGTCCTATCAGAAAAGATCTGAAGATTCCTTCAAACAATGATACCAAGATGTGATATGTCCTATCAGAAAAGAACTGGAGATTCCTTCAAACGATGAAACCAAGAAAATGTGATATGTCCTATCAGAAAAGATCTGGAGATTTCTTCAAACGATGATACCAAGAAAATGTGATCTGTCCTATCAGGATAAGATCAGGAGACTCCTTCAAACAATAACACCAAGAAGATGTGATATGTCCTATCAGAAAAGATCTGGAGATTCCTTCAAACAATGACACCAAGAAGATGTGATATATCCTACCAGGAAAGATCTGAAGACCAACCAATGAAACCAAGAAGATGTGATATGTCCTTAAAAAGAGTCAAGTAATTTTATATGACAAGAAATAGCAAAGCCTTGATCATCAAGTAACAAGTCATGATAGACCAAAGAGTTCTACTTTCTTCCCTAGACGATGACTTTAACTGAACTGTAAACATGCCCACTTTGGCCAACACTTTTTAGACCTTCACCGAATGCCACAATTAACAAACTGACTCCAGTTTAAATTAACATTCTTCATCAAGCTAAACATTTTTTCCAACAGATCATATTAGATTTACAAACCTTTTGTATAAGAGATATATTTTAATCTCTCATAGTCCATAAATCTATATAGTCCTAAAAATCTTGACGTAAGAACACTCTTGAAACACCAATGTTCAAGATCTCAACAAATGCTAAACTGATGGTCTTATGCAAAGAAACTAACAGATTCTAGAGAAATCTAAGTACCAGATACATAGAACAGATTAGTCTAGCATAGAAGAACCACAACGTCCAACACTATTGATCATGAATGAGTCCTACACAAGAAGACTCTGTTGAGCTCCTTTTGCTAAGCAAGGTCATGTCACATGGAGTCACACACAATAGCTACTTGTGACATCCACCCTACTAAAGACATCCACCTATATTGTAGTCAAAAAGCTAATGTTATCTAAGCCACCACTTCTGGTAGATGATCTGAAGAACATCACGAAAGTTGTGCCCAGAATAAAGTCTCGAAAAAGTGTTCTAAGACCAATCCACAAGAACGTTCCATGCTAGTTTAGAGACAACTGTGTTCTTCTTCTCCATCCACCTGTACAAAATGATTGTAGAGCTCAGTACCTTTCTGATCTTCAGTGTAAGTCCAAACTGTGTCTGTACCAAGGTATAACACAGAGGTGACCTCTATTTATATTAATCCACCAATTATCACTCCTCTAAAGTTACAGAGGTGTGTTCATTTCTCTGGCATGACAATTGACAATTAATTCATACAGTTAATTCTTCTTCGCCTCATTTTCAGCGAATGATCCAATGAATTCCAAAGTCAAATAAAACAAATGCTTGTGTGTAGAGTCAGCTAGGAAATCTCATAGGCACATGTACATGAATGGGGATCAAATGTGACAAGGACCATGGAGCATGTGAGAAGAGGAGACAATAGTAAGCCAGCTTTCCCATAGTGAAATGCCTACAAACAGGTATATGATTGATGTGGGGAGAATGCTCATCGATGAGGAGGTATTAGGATGGTGGGGATAAGAGGACACAAAGCCAGATGTAAGCTATTTCTTGAGAAAATGTGTCAACAAATACTCGAAAATTCTAAGACCTATTGCCAAGTTAAGGGGGTTGTCCAGGACTTTTTCATTGATGGCTTATCCTTAAGATAGATTTTCAACATCTTATCGATGGGTGTGTTGATCAGTTGGACCACTGATCGCATTGTTAGGGGCATTAATTAGAATAGCGGTGATTTGCAGTACCCATCCACGGCCACTATACGGTTGACGGGGTTGTGTAATTCCACATCTGAGGACTTCTAGCCTCAGTTGCGGAGCTGATTGGTGGGGATGCCGGCTGTCACACCCCCGCGGAACAGAGATTGATGACGTATCCTAAGTATAGGCCATCAATGAAAGAGTCCCCTTTAACTTAGCAATATATCCTAAAATTTTGGAGTATTTCTTTACACTGAACAGTCCCTTACTGTTCAGAAACCCCCTTTGCTTACAATTCCCCCCCAAAAAATCTTCATAGTTAAGGTGATAGAAGTATGTATTTCCTCATGAGTCCACCTATGAAAAATGAATGACAATATGGGGTAGGGAATTTTAACATAGACTAAAGGGGGCTTTACACGCAACAACGTATCTAACGATATGTCGTCGGGGTCACTGAATTCGTGACGCACATCCGGCATCGTTAACGACGTCGTTGCGTGTGAAACTTATGAGCAAGTGTTAACGATCAAAAATACTCACCTAATCGTGGATCGTTGACACATCATTCATTTTCAAAAAATCGTTGCTGGTGCAGGACGCAGGTTGTTTGTCGTTCCTGAGGCAGTACACATCGCTACGTGTGACACCCCAGGAACGATGAACAGCAGCTTACCTGCGTCCTCCGGCAACGAGGTGGGCGTGACTTTCATGCGGCTGCTCTACGCCCCTCCGCTTCTATTGGACGCCTGCCGTGTGACGTCGCTGTGACACCGCACGAACCGCCCCCTTAGAAAAGAGGCAGTTCGCCGGCCACAGCGACGTCGTTAGGAAGGTAAGTAGTGTGACGGGTGTTTGCGATATTGTGCGCCACGGGCAGCGATTTGCCCGTGACGCACGAACGACGGAGGTGGGTGCTTTCATGAGCGACATCGCTAGCGTGTAAAGCCCCCTTAAGCCTGATATGTACAGTAGATGAAGAGTATTTCACCCCTTTTTGACGCAATTTTTGTTTTCGTATCTTCGTTTTTTTACTTCCCTTCATCTAAAGGCTATAACTGATATATTTTGCTTCTCACATAGTCATATGAGAGCTGTTTTTTTGTGAGACAAGTTGTAGTTAATAACACCATTAATTTTCCATATAATGTACCGAAAAGTGAGAAAAATAATTCAAGTGGGTTTAAATTGAAAAAAAATGGGTTATTCCAATTTTCTTATATATATATATATATATATATATATATATATATATATATATATATATATATATATATATATATATATATACATATATATACACACGTCACTGGAATCAGGGTCTCTGCACCTAAGTTATGCTGCTCTTAGATTAGGTGGCAAAAATCTGGTGACAGATTCCCTTTGCTATGTAGCTATGTAGTATATATATACAGTATACTCTGTGTGTGTATATATATATATCTATATATATATATATTTATTTTTTTTTTTTAATTTACTTTTAACCTTATTTTTCACCTTTTTTCTTCACTTTTATATAGTAGAAAATTACAGTCTCATAGCAAGCCCAGCCACTGGTATGGAAGGCACAGGGGTCTTCAACACACAATTGACTCCTGGCTGCCATAGCTACCCATTACCACCTTGTGATCAGGAGAATCGATGAGGGTGTAGGACAGCGTGACTCCCAGTTTGTATACTTTGAAGCCGATATCAGATATTGGCGACAGCAATTTAGGAGGTGAGCAGCAGTGAGTGAAGCTCAGCTCTACTTGCTGATGCTGGAGGCAAATGATGGGTTTTAGAGGCTAGAGGCAAATGATGGGTATGGCACAGCCCATATACAGTTAGGTCCATAAATATTTGGACAGTGACACAAGTTTTGTAATTTTAGCGGTTTACAAAAACATGTTCAGAAATACAATTATATATATAATATGGGCTGAAAGTGCACACTCCCAGGTGCAATATGAGCGTTTTCACATCCAAATCGGAGAAAGGGTTTAGGAATCATAGCTCTGTAATGCATAGCCACCTCTTTTTCAAGGGACCAAAAGTAATTGGACAAGGGACTCTAAGGGCTGCAATTAACTCTGAAGGCGTCTCCCTCGTTAACTTGTAATCAATGAAGTAGTTAAAAGGTCTGGGGTTGATTACAGGTGTGTGGTTTTGCATTTGGAAGCTGTTGCTGTGACCAGACAACATGCGGTCTAAGGAACTCTCAATTGAGGTGAAGCAGAACATCCTGAGGCTGAAAAAAAAGAAAAAATCCATCAGAGATAGCAGACATGCTTGGAGTAGCAAAATCAACAGTCGGGTACATTCTGAGAAAAAAGGAATTGACTGGTGAGCTTGGAAACTCAAAAAGGCCTGGGCGTCCACGGATGACAGCAGTGGTGGATGATCGCCGCATACTTTCTTTGGTGAAGAAGAACCCGTTCACAACATCAACTGAAGTCCAGAACACTCTCAGTGAAGTAGGTGTATCTGTCTCTAAGTCAACAGTAAAGAGAAGACTCCATGAAAGTAAATACAAAGGGTTCACATCTAGATGCAAACCATTCATCAATTCCAAAAATAGACAGGCCAGAGTTAAATTTGCTGAAAAACACCTCATGAAGCCAGCTCAGTTCTGGAAAAGTATTCTATGGACAGATGAGACCAAGATCAACCTGTACCAGAATGATGGGAAGAAAAAAGTTTGGAGAAGAAAGGGAACGGCACATGATCCAAGGCACACCACATCCTCTGTAAAGCATGGTGGAGGCAACGTGATGGCATGGGCATGCATGGCTTTCAATGGCACTGGGTCACTTGTGTTTATTGATGACATAACAGCAGACAAGAGTAGCCGGATGAATTCTGAAGTGTACCGGGATATACTTTCAGCCCAGATTCAGCCTAATGCCGCAAAGTTGATCGGACGGCGCTTCATAGTACAGATGGACAATGACCCCAAGCATACAGCCAAAGCTACCCAGGAGTTCATGAGTGCAAAAAAGTGGAACATTCTGCAATGGCCAAGTCAATCACCAGATCTTAACCCAATTGAGCATGCATTTCACTTGCTCAAATCCAGACTTAAGACGGAAAGACCCACAAACAAGCAAGACCTGAAGGCTGCGGCTGTAAAGGCCTGTCAAAGCATTAAGAAGGAGGAAACCCAGCGTTTGGTGATGTCCATGGGTTCCAGACTTAAGGCAGTGATTGCCTCCAAAGGATTCGCAACAAAATATTGAAAATAAAAATATTTTGTTTGGGTTTGGTTTATTTGTCCAGTTACTTTTGACCTCCTAAAATGTGGAGTGTTTGTAAAGAAATGTGTACAATTCCTACAATTTCTATCAGATATTTTTGTTCAAACCTTCAAATTAAACGTTACAATCTGCACTTGAATTCTGTTGTAGAGGTTTCATTTCAAATCCAATGTGGTGGCATGCAGAGCCCAACTCGCGAAAATTGTGGCACTGTCCAAATATTTCTGGACCTAACTGTATTCTGAGAATGGGACAGGCTCTGTTGCTCCTGACTTGCACTGTATATGTATAGCAGAAAGCTTTAACACTAGAACTACTGGACTCGTGACACCTATATAGAAATACATGGTGCAAAGTAGTCAAAATGACTACCTCAGTAGTTGTAGTGTTAAAGGTATCTGCTAGTGGTGTTGACCTACCATATTAATGCAAATAGGGAGTTTTAAAACATGGATCCAAAATACAAGTCTGCAAAATAAACTTTCCTTCACCCAAGAGAGTTTTTTTCTTTAAATGCCTAATATAGTTCTTCACATTTAGTATAAATTGACTGTATTGTTATAATTTATTCTCCTTGAGTACAAAAGTTGTGTGCACAGATCCTGTATTGGACTATAGTTTGGACCAGATAGACGCTTTCTTATTTTCAACCATTTAAAGGGAATCTGTCATCAGGTTTTTGCTCCCCCTTCTGAGAGCAGCATAATGTAGAGACAGAGACCCTGATTCCAGCGATGTGTCACTTACTGAACTGTTTGCTGTCTTTGTGATAAAATCAATGTTTTCTCTGCTGCAGATCTAGCAGTTATACAGAACTCATTAGTATGCTGGACTACCAAGTAGTCCTGTAATGATAATCTACTGCTGATTAACCAGTAATTTTATCAAAAGTACACTAAGCAGTCCAGTAAGTGACACATCACTGGAATCAGGATCTCTGCCCCGACATTGAGCTGTTCTCATATTAGGAGGAAAAAAATCTTTTGACAGATTCCCTTTAAACTATGTAACTATCTATCTATCTAGCTATATATATATACACATATATACATATACAATACCTTTATATGATGCTTCACTACAGAGACACCCTGCTCCAGAATAAACATTTCTAAGTATATCCATAGGACTCTACTTACTTAACCTACTTGTACTCATGAACTTGTGTGTATATATGCCGTATGTATCTAGTGATGGTGTAAGTTCAGTAGTGTATGCTCTGGTTATATTGTATTATGAGAAAACATTCTTTGCATTTGGCAAAAAAGGCTTGACTGTTCCTTCTATGCAGTCATCTAGTAATAAAAACACATGCCATACAATATATATATATATATATATATATATATATATATATATATATATATATATATATATATATATATATATATATATATATATATCACATTATCATATTATATATATTTATTTATTTTTAATGAAAACCTATGAGAAAGGTATTATTATTTCATTTTTATAGTGCACCCAACGCCAGGGTGTTGTGTATACAAGAAAAGGGGTTCACAGTGCACATAGCAATGATTTAGTTTAGCAATACATAGCTAGGTACAAAACAAGTAGAACTAAACATGCCTAAGTGACAGGTACAATGGAGAAGCAAGGACCCTACCACGAGGGATCACAATCTGTAAGGGAAGGGGGAAGAATACGCAAGGTTAAAAGCAGACTACAAGCTCTTATGAGGAAAGGAATTGTTGATTTTTCTGATTTTTGTGGTCCTGAAGAAGAGGTCCTCACCTCGAAACGCATAAACCTATGGAATGAAATAATCTTTCATTAAATCAACAATTTTTTTTAACATCCTTTAGCGACAGCGTGACATTAACCCCTTCTACTCTCCAGCATTGAAGATATGAGGAAAGGAATGGCACACCTTAAAAAGTAAGTGCACCCCACACCCGATATATTTTGTAGCTTGCAAATTCAGTTACCATAATCTAGATAAAAAAAATGATGACACTCCCAAAATGCAGTCTGAACAGGTGTAAAACTGAACATGACCTATAATAACAAAAAACTGCATTTTGGGAGTGCCATCAGTCTTTTTGTTTAGATTATGGAGTCATGCCCTCTGACTGTGCACCCCTCCCCAATTTGGCACAGGTGATTTTATTCTCCAGCAGCAAGATCCTACATGCCCATACACATGGAGGTTTGTAAACCAGAGAAATGCTTCAGTTTAGTGTAGGTTCCCAGTATATGAGGTATGCCTTGACGTGGTTACTGGGCAGATATAGAAATGGCCATTTTTGTGTGCCAAATATCTCAATTTTTCCTAGATTTTTTTAAGCAGTAATGCATGTCTATATTCTTACATTCATTCTTAGCACGCTTTAGCACTTCAAAATACAGTTGCCAGTTATCGGCAACCACGTCTAGTTCGCTGTCACTTTTGACGAACGGAAACTCTTTACAAAAAAAGCAATTAAATTTACAATTGCATCTAAAAAAACACATACAAGTAGAGGTTTACCCTAAAAATATAATAGATCAAGGTGTGTGAAGTTCATATATACCAAAATTGTTTACATCAATATGAGCTTGTGGTCCCCAAAAGTGTCAAAACCAAAGAAATACAATATTTGGCAGGCATCCATAAATGTGTTAATAATATATTCTCCATGATGCAAAAAGCTACTGTTGCCTGCCAAAATCTATAAGTAATAATTTATTATGCACATATAGTATATGAATTTGTACAAATTTGCATTAGTGGTAAGACAAAGCCTTACCCCCAAAATCATATTTGTAACTAAAATGCATAATATACTGTGTGTATATATATCTATCTATATATATATATCTATATATATATATATATATATATATATATATATATATATATAAGATCAGAAAAGCAATCAAAATGTAAAAACTCGGCAAAAAGTGTTACATATGCAGTACCTTGAAAAAGTATTCATGCCCCATAAACCTTTCCACAATTGTGACACCTTACACCCACAAAGTGTATGGTGATATACCAGCACAAAGTAGCACGTATTTATGAAGTGTAAAGGAACGGATTCATTGTTTTAACATTCTCCTACATGCTAGCGGTGGCCCTAACATTGCATGTGCAAGGTATTCTTGTGTGTGTGGTAGGGGGAGCTGTGGGGGCTTGGTGGCATCAGGCTCTATTTGTGGTGAGCGGAGATGTGGGGGCTGTCATACTATGGTAGCATCATACTGTATATGTGGTAGGGGAAGCTGTGGTGGCTATCATACTGTAGTGGTTTCATACTGTTTGTGTGGTGGGGAAGCTGTGAGGGCCATTATATTATGGTAGCATCATACTGTATGTGTGTGGTGGGGGGAGCTGTGGGGGCAGTCATACTGTGGGTGAGGTGGGGAAGCTTTAGATGGTATCATATTGTGGTGACATCATACTGTGTGTGTCGTGGGGGAAGCTTTGAGGGCCATCATATTGTGGTGATATCATACTGTGTGTGTCGCGGGGGAAGCTTTGAGGGCCATCATATTGTGGTGGTATCATATTGTGTGTTTGGTGGGGGAGCTGTGGGGGCCATCATACTGTGTGTGTGGTGGGTTTAGCTTTGGATGCCATCATATTGTGGTGACATCATACTGTGTGTGTCGCGGGGGAAGCTTTGGGGGCCATCATATTGTGGTGACATCATACTGTGTGTGTGGCGGGGGAAGCTTTGGATGCCATCATATTGTGGTGACATCATACTGTGTGTGTCGTGGGGGAAGCTTTGAGGGCCATCATATTGTGGTGGTATCATATTGTGTGTTTGGTGGGGGAGCTGTGGGGGCCATCATACTGTGTGTGTGGTGGGTTTAGCTTTGGATGCCATCATATTGTGGTGACATCATACTGTGTGTGTCGCGGGGGAAGCTTTGGGGGCCATCATATTGTGGTGACATCATACTGTGTGTGTGGCGGGGGAAGCTTTGGATGCCATCATATTGTGGTGACATCATACTGTGTGTGTCGCGGGGGAAGCTTTGGGGGCCATCATATTGTGGTGACATCATACTGTGTGTGTTGCGGGGGAAGCTTTGGGGGGCCATCATATTGTGGTGACATCATACTGTGTGTGTCGCGGGGGAAGCTTTGGGGGCCATCATATTGTGGTGACATCATACTGTGTGTGTCGCGGGGAAAGCTTTGGGGGCCATCATATTGTGGTGACATCATACTGTGTGTGTCGCGGGGGAAGCTTTGGGGGCCATCATATTGTGGTGACATCATACTGTGTGTGTGGCGGGGGAAGCTTTGGATGCCATCATATTGTGATGGCATCATACTGTGTGTGTCGTGGGGGAAGCTTTGGGGGCCATCATATTGTGGTGACATCATACTGTGTGTGTGGCGGGGGAAGCTTTGGATGCCATCATATTGTGGTGACATCATACTGTGTGTGTGGCGGGGGAAGCTTTGGGGGCCATCATATTGTGGTGACATCATACTGTGTGTGTCGTGGGGGAAGCTTTGGGGGCCATCATATTGTGGTGACATCATACTGTGTGTGTGGCGGGGGAAGCTTTGGATGCCATCATATTGTGGTGACATCATACTGTGTGTGTCGCGGGGGAAGCTTTGGGGGCCATCATATTGTGGTGACATCATACTGTGTGTGTGGCGGGGGAAGCTTTGGATGCCATCATATTGTGGTGACATCATACTGTGTGTGTGGCGGGGGAAGCTTTGGATGCCATCATATTGTGGTGACATCATACTGTGTGTGTTGCGGGGGAAGCTTTGGATGCCAACATATTGTGGTGACCTCATACTGTGTGTGTGGCGGGGGAAGCTTTGGGGCCATCATATTGTGGTGACATCATACTGTGTGTGTGGCGGGGGAAGCTTTGGATGCCATCATATTGTGGTGACATCATACTGTGTGTGTCGCGGGGGAAGCTTTGGGGGCCATCATATTGTGGTGACATCATACTGTGTGTGTCGTGGGGGAAGCTTTGGGGGCCATCATATTGTGGTGACATCATACTGTGTGTGTGGTGGGGGAAGCTTTGGGGGCCATCATATAGTGGTGACATCATACTGTGTGTGTGGTGGGGAAGCTTTGGGGACCATCATATTGTGGTGACATCATACTGTGTGTGTGGCGGGGGAAGCTTTGGGGCCATCATATTGTGGTGACCTCATACTGTGTGTGTTTCGGGGGAAGCTTTGGATGCCATCATATTGTGGTGACATCATACTATGTGTGTGGTGGTGAAGCTTTGGATGCCATCATATTGTGGTGACATCATACTGTGTGTGTCGTGGGGGAAGCTTTGGGGGCCATCATATTGTGGTGACATCATACTGTGTGTGTGGTGGTGAAGCTTTGGGGGCCATCATATTGTGGTGACATCATACTGTGTGTGTGGTGGGGGGAGCTTTGGGGGCCATCATATTTTGGTGACATCATACCATGTGTGTGGCGGGGGAAGCTTTGGATGCCATCATATTGTGGTGACATCATACTGTGTGTGTCGTGGGGGAAGCTTTGGGGGCCATCATATTGTGGTGACATCATACTGTGTGTGTCTTTGGGGGAAGCTTTGGGGCCATCATATTGTGGTGACATCATACTGTGTGTGTCGCGGGGGAAGCTTTGGGGGCCATCATATTGTGGTGACATCATACTGTGTGTGTCGAGGGGGAAGCTTTGGGGGCCATCATATTGTGGTGACATCATACTGTGTGTGTCGCGGGGGAAGCTTTGGGGGCCATCATATTGTGGTGACATCATACTGTGTGTGTCGCGGGGGAAGCTTTGGGGGCCATCATATTGTGGTGACATCATACTGTGTGTGTCTTCGGGGGAAGCTTTGGGGCCATCATATTGTGGTGACATCATACTGTGTGTGTCGCGGGGGAAGCTTTGGGGGCCATCATATTGTGGTGACATCATACTGTGTGTGTCGTGGGGGAAGCTTTGGGGCCATCATATTGTGGTGACATCATACTGTGTGTGTCTTCGGGGGAAGCTTTGGGGCCATCATATTGTGGTGACATCATACTGTGTGTGTCGCGGGGGAAGCTTTGGGGGCCATCATATTGTGGTGACATCATACTGTGTGTGTCATGGGGGAAGCTTTGGGGGCCATCATATTGTGGTGACATCATACTGTGTGTGTCGCGGGGGAAGCTTTGGGGGCCATCATATTGTGGTGACATCATACTGTGTGTGTCGCGGGGGAAGCTTTGGGGGCCATCATATTGTGGTGACATCATACTGTGTGTGTCTTCGGGGGAAGCTTTGGGGCTATCATATTGTGGTGACATCATACTGTGTGTGTCGCGGGGGAAGCTTTGGGGGCCATCATATTGTGGTGACATCATACTGTGTGTGTCTTCGGGGGAAGCTTTGGGGGCCATCATATTGTGGTGACATCATACTGTGTGTGTGGCGGGGGAAGCTTTGGATGCCATCATATTGTGGTGACATCATACTGTGTGTGTCGCGGGGGAAGCTTTGGGGGCCATCATATTGTGGTGACATCATACTGTGTGTGTCGAGGGGGAAGCTTTGGGGGCCATCATATTGTGGTGACATCATACTGTGTGTGTCGCGGGGGAAGCTTTGGGGGCCATCATATTGTGGTGACATCATACTGTGTGTGTCGCGGGGGAAGCTTTGGGGGCCTTCATATTGTGGTGACATCATACTGTGTGTGTGGCGGGGGAAGCTTTGGATGCCATCATATTGTGGTGACATCATACTGTGTGTGTGGTGGTGAAGCTTTGGGGACCATCATATTGTGGTGACATCATACTGTGTGTGTGTGGTGGTGAAGCTTTGGGGACCATCATATTGTGGTGACATCATACTGTGTGTGTCGTGGGGGAAGCTTTGGGGGCCATCATATTGTGGTGACATCATACTGTGTGTGTGGCGGGGGAAGCTTTGGATGCCATCATATTGTGGTGACATCATACTGTGTGTGTCGCGGGGGAAGCTTTGGGGGCCATCATATTGTGGTGACATCATACTGTGTGTGTCTTCGGGGGAAGCTTTGGGGCCATCATATTGTGGTGACATCATACTGTGTGTGTCGCGGGGGAAGCTTTGGGGGCCATCATATTGTGGTGACATCATACTGTGTGTGTCGAGGGGGAAGCTTTGGGGGCCATCATATTGTGGTGACATCATACTGTGTGTGTCGCGGGGGAAGCTTTGGGGGCCATCATATTGTGGTGACATCATACTGTGTGTGTCGCGGGGGAAGCTTTGGGGGCCATCATATTGTGGTGACATCATACTGTGTGTGTCTTCGGGGGAAGCTTTGGGGCCATCATATTGTGGTGACATCATACTGTGTGTGTCGTGGGGGAAGCTTTGGGGCCATCATATTGTGGTGACATCATACTGTGTGTGTCTTCGGGGGAAGCTTTGGGGCCATCATATTGTGGTGACATCATACTGTGTGTGTCGCGGGGGAAGCTTTGGGGGCCATCATATTGTGGTGACATCATACTGTGTGTGTCATGGGGGAAGCTTTGGGGGCCATCATATTGTGGTGACATCATACTGTGTGTGTCGCGGGGGAAGCTTTGGGGGCCATCATATTGTGGTGACATCATACTGTGTGTGTCGCGGGGGAAGCTTTGGGGGCCATCATATTGTGGTGACATCATACTGTGTGTGTCTTCGGGGGAAGCTTTGGGGCTATCATATTGTGGTGACATCATACTGTGTGTGTCGCGGGGGAAGCTTTGGGGGCCATCATATTGTGGTGACATCATACTGTGTGTGTCGCGGGGGAAGCTTTGGGGGCCATCATATTGTGGTGACATCATACTGTGTGTGTCGCGGGGGAAGCTTTGGGGGCCATTATATTGTGGTGACATCATACTGTGTGTGTCGCGGGGGAAGCTTTGGGGGCCATCATATTGTGGTGACATCATACTGTGTGTGTGGCGGGGGAAGCTTTGGATGCCATCATATTGTGGTGACATCATACTGTGTGTGTGGTGGTGAAGCTTTGGGGACCATCATATTGTGGTGACATCATACTGTGTGTGTGGCGGGGGAAGCTTTGGATGCCATCATATTGTGGTGACATCATACTGTGTGTGTCGCGGGGGAAGCTTTGGGGGCCATCATATTGTGGTGACATCATACTGTGTGTGTCGAGGGGGAAGCTTTGGGGGCCATCATATTGTGGTGACATCATACTGTGTGTGTGGCGGGGGAAGATTTGGGGGCCATCATATTGTGGTGACATCATACTGTGTGTGTGGTGGTGAAGCTTTGGGGACCATCATATTGTGGTGACATCATACTGTGTGTGTGTGGTGGTGAAGCTTTGGGGGCCATCATATAGTGGTGACATCATACTGTGTGTGTGGCGGGGGGAGCTTTGGGGGCCATCATATTGTGGTGACATCGTACTGTGTGTGTGGCGGGGGGAGCTTTGGGGGCCATCATATAGTGGTGACATCATACTGTGTGTGTGGCGGGGGGAGCTTTGGGGGCCATCATATAGTGGTGACATCATACTGTGTGTGTGGCGGGGGGAGCTTTGGGGGCCATCATATTGTGGTGACATCGTACTGTGTGTGTCGCGGGGGGAGCTTTGGGGGCCATCATATTGTGGTGACACCATACTGTGTGTGTGGCGGGGGGAGCTTTGGGGGCCATCATATTGTGGTGACACCATACTGTATGTGTGGTGCGAGGTTTCCTCAGAAGCTACCTGCTGTAAACACTTATGCTCAGCTGATTCCAGGGCACACATATTTGAGGAGTCATGGAGGCAGATGTCTGGCAGCTTTCCTTTATATATGGCTGGATTTAGCATTACCTTATTAGTCCTCTTGTAGAGTCACGTTACCCTTTAATAACTCCTCTTGAGGATCATTAAACTCCGCCCTCAGAATAGCTCATATACAGCTGTGCACATATTTCTCTGTCGTATCGGTGATACATTGCTGTGTATTATTAGCAAACTTTTACATTTAAATTCCATTGATCGTAAAACTTGATATCACTTTGCTTAATATCTCTTTAAAGTGCTACATAACTTTCTATTGTCTTGGATATAAATATATTTGTTTTTTATGACAATTTTGATTTTAATGGTTATATCATTTTTTATTTTTTAATAGGGCAACGTAATGTCTTTTGAGTTGTGATTAGTATTTTAACATGTAATATGACTTGTATAGTTAAAGAAAGGACAAAGTATGAGTCTGAACATACGTGAAGTTGATGGATTCCAAAATTGTCCTGTGATTAAATCTATTACCTTCTGCAATTTTGGACCTAAAGGACCAGTTAATTTTTCATTAATTTTCTTATAGATTTTGTATTATTATTCTTTATTTATTTTTTTTAATTTTTTTGTTATTCTTTATTTTTTTTTTTTTTTTAGAGATTTCCTCCGCTCTCCCCATTGAAATCTCAAACTCCTGTCCGAGCTGAACATTCACGCACATTTTATTAATCCTAAAGGGAATCTATCAGCAGGTTTTTGCTATGTAATCTTAGAGCAGCATGATGTAGGGACAGCGAGCCTGATTCCAGTGACTTAGTTTACTGGGTGCAGCAGTTATGATACAATCACAGTTTTCTTCTGCTGCAGATCCAGCAGAGCTCGGAATGCTGAGCTGTGTATAACCTCGCCCACCCCACTGATTGGCATCTTTCTATGTACATTGTATAGTGAAAGAAATCATTGGTGGGAGCGGGGTTGGACTAGGAGGCACAAGACACCTAGTCCTGTAATGATAATCTCTTGCTGATAAAACACTGATTTTTTTTTTCAACAAAAACTGCCTAGAAAGTGATTCTGTAATCAGGGTATCTGCCCCCTATATCATCATGCTGCTCTCACATTACATCGCAAAAACCTGCTGACAGATTCCATTTTATTTGTGTCCAAAGTAAACTATATAACCTAGACGACTGGAAGCGAATTCTGAAAATTAAAGGGGTTGTCCGGTCTAAATCCACAAGTCTGCAGTCCCTCTATGTGTCGCCCTGTGACTGCAGACTTGTGAATCTTCACATCTCAGGCACTGTGCACTGTGAGGATTCTCCGCTGTCAGAGCTGGAACGGAGCTCACGAGGCCGCGAGTATACGATATGCAGACTACTGGCCAGAATCAGCTAATAAGGTTCAATAGACCTTTGATCTTTAAATCAAACATATGGTATATACCTTTAAAAATTGTAAATACACTCTAATAATATATGTGACTGGTAACGAGGTGGAAATGTTGCACTTAGAACCCTCGCTTTTTCTTAAATTAAAGATCAAAGCAAAAAGAACCCCAAACATTTAAAGCACTAGTCTTCGGAGTGAAGTGGATATAGGATATATGATATTCTAGAAACATATAGAAACAAATCACGGTCATATTGTTATCGACATTCTTAATTTTCTGATCTGCTGTGCACGTCTGTCTGACTAATGCTCGTCTCATGCTGTGCAGGTGTTGTTGCATTCCATTCCATTCCTGGATATCATGAATAATGTAAAGGGTTGCCTCTTGCTCCCAGTTCACGCTCTTGGATGCTTTGTCATGTTCAATATCATTTTACCTTAAAGACGTTGTCCACTACTTTTACATTGATGGCCTATCCTTAGAGGCACTTTGCACGCTGCGACATCGCAAGCCGATGCTGCGATGTCGAGCGCGATAGTCCCCGCCCCCGTCGCAGCTGCAATCTCTTGTGATAGCTGCCGTAGCGAACATTATCGCTACGGCAGCTTCACATGGACTTACCTGTCGTGCGACGTCGCTCTGGCCGGCAAACCGCCTCCTTATTAAGGTGGCAGGTCGTGCGGCGTCACTGCGACGTCACACGGCAGGCGGCCAATAGGAGCGGAGGGGCGGAGATGAGCGGGACGTAAACATCCCGCCCACCTCCTTCCTTCCGCATAGCCGACGGGAGCCGAGGTGACGCAGGTAGGAGATGTTCCTCGCTCCTGCGGCTTCACACACAGCGATGTGTGCTGCCGCAGGAGCGAGGAACAACATCGGACCGTCGCGTCAGCGTAATTATGGAATTCGCCGACGCTGCACCGATGATACGATTATGACGTTTTTGCGCTCGTTAATCGTATCATCTAGGATTTACACACTATGATGTCGAGAGCGACGCAGGATGTGCGTCACTTTCGACATGACCCCACCGACATCGCACCTGCGATGTCGTAGTATGCAAAGCCCGCCTTAGGATAAGTTATCAATGTCTGATCGGCAGAGGTCTGACTCCCCGCATTCCCATCGATCAGCTGTACTAGGTGCAGGCAGCTGGAAATGCTCGGTTCCGGAACTGCCCCATCTTCTGATAGTGGCCGCAGCCGGGTACTGTACATCTGTCTCCTATTGATTTGAATGGGAGGTGGATGTGCTGTAACCAGAAGACGGGGCAGCTCTGGAACAGAATATTTTCGGTCACATGCTGCCACCAAGAAATGCTGATTGGCAGGGGGTCAGGGTGTCGGATCTTGGCCCAGCAGACATTGATGACCTATCCTAAAGATAGACCATCAAGCAAAGGCAATATCTAATGTGATGAACAACGTTCAGGGCAGCTGTAGGCTGCTGTTTTTAGGCTGGGAAGAGCCCAATAACCATGAACCTTGCCAGCCTGATATTATCAGCCCCCAGCTGTTTGCTTTACTTTTGCTGGTTATCATAAATAAAAGAGTCCTTCCTTCCTTTCTTCCCTTCCTCCATTCCTTCCTTTTCCTTACTTTTTTGCTTTCTTTCCTTCGTTCCTTTCTGATTTCCTTCCTTTCTTTTGTTCCTTTTTTCCCTCCTCTACTAGCTATCCCTACACTAAATGCAGGTAACAGTGGTTTTACTAGGGAAAGAACAGTACGTAGCCCTGAAAAGGACTTTTGTTTTAATGGTGCAGCAACGGTAAAGAGTTACTGCAACAGCAAATAAACCCTGCCTATATGCCTGCTCTAATCTAAGCTCTCCCTCCTAGATCAACGTTTCCTGAACTGCTTCCAGAAGAGTATGCCAAGCATTGAGCCCCCGGGTCTCATATAAGACCTGATGCGGCCGGCCAATCACAGTAATGCCAATAGCCACCGAGGCTACGACATTAGTGTGTATGGCAGGCAATCCTTGTATGTTGATTTGCTGTCTAACAGCTGGGAAACATGTGACGCGGGGACTCAAGTATGGTGCTTGACCACCCACGATACTCGATTAAGTAACGAGTGTGCCCTGATACTCAATTGAGTATTCAGCAATGCCGAGCACGCTCACCCATCACTAATTGGATCAGCCAACTTGGTGAGAACACCAGTAGAGATCAAGGTCACCTGTGGGGGTTCAGGTCCTCCCCATAATTGTATGGACCTGAAGAAACACCTCGGATGATAATTTTTACCCAACAATTAACTCCATAAAAACAAGGTTAATAGCATTCTCATCACCATTTCCTCCTACTATTCCAGAATATTTTATGGTAAAATGAATGATGTCATTTAAAAGTACAAACCGTCTCCCAAAAAAAGGAAAAAAAAGCCTCTCCTACGGCTATAACAACGGAATAATAAAAAAGTAAAAAAAAGTTATGGCTCTCGGAAAAAGGGAGGTGACCACACATGACGGGAAGAACATAATTTATAGGGTGCATTATTAATACTAATGAGAAGCTTAAACTAATTTGTTACTAAGCAGGAAACTTGACGTTGTTCCCGTCTCCCCAATCTGACCCCGGTGTGTCCTCCTCACTTCGGATGTTCTCGGCTTCAGCTTAGGATGGAATCCTCATGTAAGAAGAATATTTATTTTTATAATGAGGTATGTGCAGAATGCCATTGATAAGCTTTGCATACTCCAATTTTTTCCGGAAGCATGACCTACTTTACCTCAGGAACTTGGGAGTAACAGTAATTACTAAGCTATAGTATCTTTCTACATAAATTAAGCTAATGCTGCATCAAACGTGACTGGATTTGCTATGTTTGGAAAAATGTCACAGCGCAATGTGAGAGGACGAGGGATTTATATAATATATAACAAACCAGCTGTAATACCCGGCAGTGCCCGGAATAGTAACTCAGTGTCTCTCTCTTTTTGTCTATCTCTGTCTCTCTCACTGTCTACCTGTCTGTCTCTGTTTCTGTCTGTCTGCCTTTCTCTGTCTCTCTGTCTGTCTCTGTCTGTCTCTGTCTCTATCCATCTCTCACTGTCACTCTCTCTGACTCTGTCTTTTTTTTCTTTCTCTATCCATCTCTCTGTCTCTCAGTTTCTCTCTCTTTTTTCTCTCTCCCTGTCTGCCTCTCTCTGGGTCTATCTCTCAATCTCTGTTTCTCTGTCTGCCTCTCTCCCTGTCTGCCTTTTCTCTGTCTCTCGCTATCTTTCTGTCTCTGTTTCTCTCTGTCTGTCTCTGTCTGCTTCTCTCCCTGTCTGCCTTTTCTCTGTCTCTCTCTATCTTTCTGTCTCTGTTTCTCTCTGTCTGTCTCTCTACCTCTTTGTTTCTCTCTGTCTGCCTCTCTCCCTGTCTGCCTTTTTTCTCTGTCTCTCTCTATCTCTCTCTCTGTCTCTCGCTCTCTCTCTCGCTCTCCCTCTCTGTCTGGCTCTCTGTCTGCCTCTCTCCCTGTCTGCCTTTTCTCTCTGTCTCTCTCTCTCTCACTCTCTCACTCTCTCTCTCCCGCTCTGTCTGCCTCTCTCCCTGTCTGCCTTTTCTCTCTGTCTCTCTTTCTCTCTCTCACTCTCTCTCTCCCGCTCTGTCTGGCTCTCTGTCTGCCTCTCTCCCTGTCTGCCTTTTTTCTCTGTCTCTCGCTATCTCTCTCTCTGTCTCTCGCTCTCTCTCTCGCTCTCCCTCTCTGTCTGGCTCTCTGTCTGCCTCTCTCCCTGTATGCCTTTTCTCTCTGTCTCTCTCTCTCTCTGTCTGTCTCTCTCCCGCTCTGTCTGGCTCTCTGTCTGCCTCTCTCCCTGTCTGCCTTTTTTCTCTGTCTCTCGCTATCTCTCTCTCTGTCTCTCGCTCTCTCTCTCGCTCTCCCTCTCTGTCTGGCTCTCTGTCTGCCTCTCTCCCTGTCTGCCTTTTCTCTCTGTCTCTCTCTCTCTCACTCTCTCTCTCCCGCTCTGTCTGGCTCTCTGTCTGCCTCTCTCCCTGTCTGCCTTTTTTCTCTGTCTCTCTCTGTCTGTCTCTCTCCCGCTCTGTCTGGCTCTCTGTCTGCCTCTCTCCCTGTCTGCCTTTTTTCTCTGTCTCTCGCTATCTCTCTCTCTGTCTCTCGCTCTCTCTCTCGCTCTCCCTCTCTGTCTGGCTCTCTGTCTGCCTCTCTCCCTGTCTGCCTTTTCTCTCTGTCTCTCTCTCTCTCACTCTCTCTCTCCCGCTCTGTCTGGCTCTCTGTCTGCCTCTCTCCCTGTCTGCCTTTTTTCTCTGTCTCTCTCTGTCTCTCGCTCTCCCTCTCTGTCTGGCTCTCTGTCTGCCTCTCTCCCTGTCTGCCTTTTTTCTCTGTCTCTCTCTGTCTCTCGCTCTCCCTCTCTGTCTGGCTCTCTGTCTGCCTCTCTCCCTGTCTGCCTTTTCTCTCTGTCTCTCTCTATCTATCTCTCTCTCGCTCTCTCTCTCTCGCTCTCCCGCTCTGTCTGGCTCTCTGTCTGCAACTCTCTCTGTCTGCCTTTTTTCTCTGTCTCTCTCTATCTCTCTCTCTCGCTCTCCCTCTCTGTCTGGCTCTCTGTCTGCCTTTTCTCTCTGTCTCTCTCTATCTCTCTCTCTCTCGCTCTCTCTCTCGCTCTCCCGCTCTGTCTGGCTCTCTGTCTGCCTCTCTCCCTGTCTGCCTTTTCTCTCTGTCTCTCTCTATCTCTCTCTCGCTCTCTCTCTCGCTCTCCCGCTCTGTCTGGCTCTCTGTCTGCCTCTCTCCCTGTCTGCCTTTTTTCTCTGTCTCTCTCTCTCTGTCTCTCGCTCTCTCTCTCGCTCTTCCTCTCTGTCTGGCTCTCTGTCTGCAACTTTCCCTGTCTGCCTTTTCTCTCTGTCTCTGTCTCTCTCTCTCTCTCTCTCACTCACTCTCTCTCTCACTCTCCCTCTCTGTCTGGCTCTCTGTCTGCCTCTCTCCCTGTCTGCCTTTTCTCTCTGCCTCTCTCTATCTCGCTGTTTCTCCCTGTCTGCCTCTCTCTCTCTCTGTTGTTTGTCTGGCTGCCTGTCTGTCCCTCTCTCTTTCCATCTCTCCACCAATATCATATTAACTAACACATAAGCTGTCTAAGGCCGGAGTCACACTTGCGCGCATCTCGCGCGAGTCTCACATCGCATCATCCGCCATGGCCTGCCGCCCTCCGGACAGGAGCATCTCAGCTGCATAGAGATACATGCAACCGATCCGCTCCTGTCAGGAGAGTGTGGGGCCATGCGGAAGATGCGATATCAGACTCGTGCGAGATACGCGCAAGTGTGACTCCGGCCTTATACTAAAAATGTCCCTTGTTGCATATAGCAACCAATCACAGCTCCTATTAGTGACCTGTAGCTCCCAGCTCAGTTGATTTTAATATAAGCAGTTTTTTTGGTGAATAACTGTAAAGCGCAGGGTTACATTTTCCCCTCAAAACATAGTCTATGACTTTCCCTGATTTACATGAGGAGGCTGCATAAACTTTCGTGATTGTAACTGTGGCGGTGCAGATTCCTTTAGCGTCATACACACACACACATACATAAATACACACACACACACACACATACACGCACACACACACGCACGCACACGCACGCACGTGTGGCGCCCTAGGACCTGGTCGCCACAACAGCATTGCCCTCCCAAAGGGTTAATGCTGAGCCTGGAGGTAATTGGGAGATCCATTGGCCAGCAGGTTTAACACCCAACACAGTTCTCCCTCCGGCCAGCAGGGGGAGCTCTGAACCTGGAATTCCAGGGAGCCTTCCTCTACCTGACCGGAGGGAGGAAGTGGAGTCAGTCTGAAGGGAGTAGTGAAAGTGAACAGACGCAGAGTGAGCTGTCCTGTGAATCTGGGGCCTAGAGCTGGAGCAGCTTGGCCCAGAGAAGCAGGAATAGCTGAGAGGCAGCAGAGAGACTCAGACATCGGAGTCTGTGGTTGCCAGGGTATAAAATCCGTCCCTGGTAGCCGAGTCCGAAGGGCAGGAGAGCTGCAAGCCCCTGGCCCAGAAAGATCCAAGGTACAGCTGCAGCATCAGGGCCCGGTGTGGACTCCAGCGGAGAAGCACCAGAGAGAGGGTCTGCGCAGCCACCTACAGAAAGAAGGGACGTGCCATCGGTCCCAGCAGCAAAGAGGGCCATTGCTGGATTCAGAGAAGCAGGGTCCTATCATCACAAAGCAAAGTACAGGAGTAGGCCTCATACTCAGCTGGCCAGAAAGATCATCCCAAGTACTTCCAGGCCGACCGGATCCCCATCACCACCTGTAACGGTCTCCCAGGACTGGACTGTTCCCAGAGTAAAAGAGGAAAAGGTAAAGAGACTGTTGTTTGTGCCTGGTTCTTTCCTCGCCTGTCGGCCCTGCACCGTGTTAGCCACACAACACCATAGACTTTCACGGGCACCAACGGTATCCCGGGGCATCGCTCCACCTGTGGGGAGCAGTACCATCATAGCTGTCATAACATCACCCCGGAGTTCTCCCATAACAGCGGCGGCTTAATAGCCGCATACCACAGGTGGCGTCACGAACATTAACTCTAACTCATCAGCCACATATTCAACTGACACCCACCAGGGCCACGGAGCCGGGCCCAGCCACCACTGACTACCACCGGACTAGTCCGGCCCGGCACCGGGTGTCCCATAGCCCTGGGGTGGGCGAGTCATTTTTGGCGTCACGAACAGGATTTCGTGCCCGGTCACACCGGGTACTGTGCGCCTGAAGAATTGCGCTTTAAAGACTGTATTACTGCGTGTTTCACTGTTTGAAAACTGCCGCCGCCATTAGCCTCACTGAGCGCAGGAAGAAGGGGGGCGTGCCTGACAAAGAGCGCGAAGGGAGCGCGCCATCAGAGCAGAGCGCTGTTAACCCCGCGCGACCCAGAAGGAAATTTGAAAAGTGAACGGAGCCTGGTAAGGTTCACTAAGGGGGAGGAAGATGTCCGACGCAGAGGGAGGGCAGGTGGCTGCCATAGCCCGAGACGCCGCAGCACCAGCCGAAGCGATCCCTGTCGCCGTCGCCCCAGCCCCCGCTGTAGCGCCGGTAATGCCGATCACCATGCCGTACATACCGGGAGCAGAATGGCTGCCGCAGTACTCCGGGGAGTCCCATACCTTGAGCGACTTCAGAGAAAGCCTGCACAGCTTGTTCCGGGTGTATCCGCTGACTGAGAGCCAGAAGGTGGGCATATTAATGGGACAGCTAGCCGGCGCAGCCCAGCGTGAAGTGAAGTCCTGGCCTGATACAGATAAAGGGACAGTAACCCAGATACTGGCCAAGCTAAAGAGTACTTTTGACACCCGCACCGCAGCAGAGATAAAGATGAGATTCTTTGGGTGCAAGCAGCGGGCCACAGACAGCATAAGGGACTATGCCTTAAACCTGCAGGAGGCCCTGAAAGCAGTTAAACAGGTGGACCCAGAGAGTGTACGTGAGGAACACAAACTCCTAACCGAGCAGTTCATAGAGGGGCTCCTGTCAGATGCCCACAGGACCCAGCTGCGTATCATGGTCCTGCAGAACCCTGCTCTGGACTTTGCAAAGTTTAAGGACCAGGCCATCCGGGTACTGAGAGAATCTACACCGAATGACCCAGTACCCCTCCGGCCTCTTGCTATCACGTACCCCGGGGTGGTGCCTGCAACACGAGCCACTGCAGGGGCTGAGGCGCAGTCCCTGGATAAGGATCCCACGGCAGCAGCGGTACCGTAAGGTCCAGGAGTGCGTGGAAAGGAGCCTGTGTCAAGCAAGAACGAGACAAGAACAGCATTACAATCAAACAGCCCCAGCAACTCCCTTAGCACCTGGAGAACAAGTCCTCAAGAAGAAGCGGAAGACGCATAAGTTGGATGATCAGTGGGAAAACGAGCCCTACACCATTATCCCCTCCAACTTTGACAATAGTAAGGTATGCCTCATAAGCAAAGATGAAGGCAAGACCTGCCAAGCAATTTCCCGAGACCGCCTGAAGACGTGCCCTGAGCGGTGCAAAGTTCAAAAGGAAGTGGAGGAAGTTCAAGAAGAGGGGGAAGAGATGATACAAACAATCCTCGGCAAATTCCCCAAGACTTGGACCCGCATAAATGGTGCCGTAGTGGTACCGGTCCTGACGTTCCCACAGTTGGTCGAGCCAGAAACAGAACAGGTTCCGGATTCACCCAAAGAACCGTCCGCCCCGACACGAGGTGACACGCCAGCAGTGGAACAGGAGGATCAACCCCCTGTCAGTGGTGAACCTGTCATACCCTTGGCGACTCTTAGACCACATGGGCGATCATCATGCATACCTATTGGGGTTAGGCCTACCGGTAGTGCTGAGATAGGAGACACACTAAGTAGTCAGGGACAAACACCAGAGCTACGCAGGTCCCAACGCAGCACTCGGGGACAACCCCCTCTAAGGTATAGGGAATCAAATGTATAAAGGAGAAAGAAAGAGTATTTATTGGAATGTAAATAGTTATGCGAAATGTCTGTAATGTTGTGTACAAAATGTTTTCCTTTTTCTTTGATTGTGAAAATGGACAATTGGGCCACTGGACTATGGGTGGCCAACACCTAAATTGTTCATAGTTAGCACCAGTGTGCTCGACACCCCTGAAGAAAAACCCGTCCGGCGTGCATAGAGTGGGGTCATCAATGCTCTGACGCACGCCCAGAGCCTACGTTGGGGGTTTTATCGCGGCGGGTCCCCCATGGAGCAGTGTAATGGACACCCGGCAGGGAGCCACACTGGACTCTTATAGTACTGTTTGAATTTGTAACGTTAAAGAGAATGTGCCTCCCATATTGGGATGAAATGTATGACATGTTATGTTTTGTTTCCACAGTCCGGGAGTACTGAATTTAACTAAGGGGGAGTGTAGCGCCCTAGGACCTGGTCGCCACAACAGCATTGCCCTCCCAAAGGGTTAATGCTGAGCCTGGAGGTAATTGGGAGATCCATTGGCCAGCAGGTTTAACACCCAACACAGTTCTCCCTCCGGCCAGCAGGGGGAGCTCTGAACCTGGAATTCCAGGGAGCCTTCCTCTACCTGACCGGAGGGAGGAAGTGGAGTCAGTCTGAAGGGAGTAGTGAAAGTGAACAGACGCAGAGTGAGCTGTCCTGTGAATCTGGGGCCTAGAGCTGGAGCAGCTTGGCCCAGAGAAGCAGGAATAGCTGAGAGGCAGCAGAGAGACTCAGACATCGGAGTCTGTGGTTGCCAGGGTATAAAATCCGTCCCTGGTAGCCGAGTCCGAAGGGCAGGAGAGCTGCAAGCCCCTGGCCCAGAAAGATCCAAGGTACAGCTGCAGCATCAGGGCCCGGTGTGGACTCCAGCGGAGAAGCACCAGAGAGAGGGTCTGCGCAGCCACCTACAGAAAGAAGGGACGTGCCATCGGTCCCAGCAGCAAAGAGGGCCATTGCTGGATTCAGAGAAGCAGGGTCCTATCATCACAAAGCAAAGTACAGGAGTAGGCCTCATACTCAGCTGGCCAGAAAGATCATCCCAAGTACTTCCAGGCCGACCGGATCCCCATCACCACCTGTAACGGTCTCCCAGGACTGGACTGTTCCCAGAGTAAAAGAGGAAAAGGTAAAGAGACTGTTGTTTGTGCCTGGTTCTTTCCTCGCCTGTCGGCCCTGCACCGTGTTAGCCACACAACACCATAGACTTTCACGGGCACCAACGGTATCCCGGGGCATCGCTCCACCTGTGGGGAGCAGTACCATCATAGCTGTCATAACATCACCCCGGAGTTCTCCCATAACAGCGGCGGCTTAATAGCCGCATACCACAGGTGGCGTCACGAACATTAACTCTAACTCATCAGCCACATATTCAACTGACACCCACCAGGGCCACGGAGCCGGGCCCAGCCACCACTGACTACCACCGGACTAGTCCGGCCCGGCACCGGGTGTCCCATAGCCCTGGGGTGGGCGAGTCACACGCACACACACACACACACACACACACACACACATACACTCAGCTTTATATATTAGGTAAATAGAGAAGAAAATAAACTTAGATGCTGAGGTCTGGATAACTTAAAGAAGTTATCCTTTACTTGGACATTGCCTTCTCAATCAGAATGTTTCCCTCTCCAGGAAAATAACTATGCCTATACTCACCTCTGGTTGCAGTGCTGTTCCAGTGGTGTCGGCACCGACTCTCCTGAGGATAGTGAGACATTTTTATGTTACGCAATCCCTGTGGCCAATCAGTGGCCATGTCAATGTCCTGTTATTCAAATATAATTGATATCTAGACTGTTGCCAAACAGTGGCCGCTGCACTGTCCCCTCCTTCAGATGTAATTGATATCTGGAGGAAGCGAGCGCCACAATGTCACCCAGGGATAGCCAGTGCCGACACAGCGCTGGCACCGGAGGTGAATATTGGGAGGGAACATAGGAATTGAGAAGGGGTTGTACAGGTAGTGGTCCATCCCTTTATAGGGGATGTCTCATGCCTGGGACCCCTAATGATTCCAAAATTGGCGGCGTTTTGAAGTGTCAGAGATAGACGAGCACTGTAGTCAGCAATCTATGGTAGTTCCATAGACAGTGACATATTCCTTTTTGGACATTGCGGAGGAAGGTGTTGGTGTGATATTATTAATAATGGATAATACCTGGTAGGAAATATCTAGCAACCCAAGAGTAAAAATTGCCTCTATCTAATGTGCTGCTGGGAATAACACGTCAAAAATACTGCATACCAAACAAAAAAGAGGGAGTACACATTCGGAGTACGTAAGGACCAGGAAAGCACCACAGTGTTATGGTGAAATATGGATTTATTACAGATCGTATCTTCATAGAACATTATTCTTCCGACGAGATGATTCTGGTTTCTTCTTTCTTTATGTGCTCAGATGAGAGAGGCTTTAGTAAGACCCTGCAAATAATGGAAATATAACCAGATTACCGATCAGATCATTTCAATGTATCGTTTAGCATCGAGGAACAGAGTATTTGACTATGTTTAGAGAAACTAGTGATATTCCGGGTCCTTGAGACATCGCTTCCATCGCTACTTGAAAATATCACCCGTCTCCCTTTTAATCTGGTAACACAAATCACAGGTATCACGGTTTATATTGCGTAAAATCCTTCTATATAATTAGAACTCCTGTACGTGTCCTCGTAAACGTCTGATCATTAAAGAGAGATGGCTTTAGGCAGTAAGCGTCATAGTAAAGCCTGCCTCCCCTCTTTTTAAATTGCTCACCCTTGCCGCCAGGATTATCATTATGTCCGGCGCATGCGCAGTATTATTTTCAAGTTTTCCTCTAACTCTTCAATAAAATGGCACCAGAATCCGCACATGTGCGTACTGCAATCTTCTTCTCAATTTCACTGAGCACACTGTAGAGTAGAGCTGACTACGAATGGCGGCACATGCGCTAATGAAAAAAAATCTGTGTATGCGCCGGCGCCGCTCATATTCGTCTTTACAGTGTCATTGGTAAAATTTGTGTGAGCGCATGCGCTGATTCTGGTGCCATTTTATTGTGCTCACACAGATCACCAACACCATTTTACTAAAGACACTGTAAAGACTAATATGAGCTGCGCCGGCGCATGCACAGATTGAATTTTTTTTTTTTCATCAGCGCATGTGCCGCCGTTCGTAGTCATCTCCACAGTGTGCTCAGTAAAATGGAGCAGGATATTGCAGTATGCACATGTGTTGATTCCGGTGCCATTTTATTGAAGAGTTGGAGATAAACTTGAAAAAAAATAACCTGCCATAGAGGAATCAGAGCGTGCATGCACTATGATCTCCGACGCCATTTTATTGAAGACACTGTTAAGACGAACATGAGTGGCACTGGCACATGCGTAGATTGACTTTTTTTTATCAGGGCATGCACCGCCGTTGTTGGTAGTCAACTCCACCGTGTCCTCAGTAAAATGGCACAGGAAATCACAGTGCACACATGCGCCAATACCGGCAGCATTTTATTGAAGAGTTGGAGAAAAATGTGAAAATAATACTGCACACGCGCCGGCCATAGTTTAAATTGCGGCACTGGAATCAGCGCATGCACATACCACAATTTCTGGCACCATTTTATTGAAGACACTGATAAGATGAATATGAGCGGTGCCGCACATGTGCAGATTAACTTTTTTATCAGCGCATGCGCCGCTGCTGTTCGTAGTCATCTCAACAGTGTCCTCAATAAAATGGAGCAGGAGATCACAGTATGCATATGTGCGGATTCTAGCATCATTTTATTGAAGAGTCGGAGAAAAATTGAAAATAATACTGTGCATGCGCCGGCCAGTGTTCATTGCGGCAGAGGGGAGAAATTTAAACAGAGGGGAGGAGGCTGGCAATGGTAGGAATCATTGCTGAAGACTCAGCCCACAAAGTCCCACCCCAATGCACACGCCACTCTACCAATCCACTCATTTTTGGACTTTTCTGTTGTATCTTACGCCACTTTTGATGAGTTTACCGGAAGGACTGAGTGATATTTCCGGAGAGGAACACGCCACTGATCAGGTGCGGAAAAGTTCACTGATTGGCGTGCACCTCTTAATGAATTTGGCGCATCTTATTTCTGTCATATGAAATGAGAATGTGCACAGAGGTTTTTTAAAAGTAATTAAAAAAGATGAGTTTTCTAGTGTACTGTTTTTGTAAACGCTCTTTATTTGGGACATTTTTAGGCTGTGTTCACACAGTGCGTTTTTGCTGAGGTTTTTTTTAGTTTTTCTTCATTAGTTTTACGTAAAAACATGCTAATAAAAAGCTGCTTTTTACAGTCCCAGCAATAACTATCAGATTTCAGAAATCTCATGCACAGACACACATTTGCTATTTTTTCTGCCTGAAATGGAAAACTGCTGCGTTTTTGAAAGTTAATGCTTTCAGCATTTTTGCTACTTTTTTCACAATAGAAAGCAATGAGAGTGAAAAAAACGCAGCTGCGGGTTTTTTTGCTGCATGAAGCTAACGTTATTTAACCCTAGGGGCCTCGCAGGCCTGCTTGGTTACTTGTTTTGTTATAGTAGATTTCTATGGTTGTGTGTTCTAGGGTTAAATGTGTACTGTAGACAAAAAACAACACAGGGAAAAAAAAGCAGCAAAAAACGCAGCTTTTGCTGCAGAATAACAAACTGCAAAAACGCACTGTGTGAACATAGCATAGGTTAAGTTCACACACTGCATTTTTTTCACGCTGCGTTTCACACTGCAAAAAACGCACCAAAACGCACCCGCGGCAAAAAAACGCGGCAAAAACGCATGTGTTTTTACCCCGTTTTGGTGCGTTTTTTGCTGCGTTTTTGCTCACTGTGTTTTTATGCGTTTTTTATCAGTGAACACTGCCATTAAAGATTGTTGGGAAAAGAAAAAAAAAAAGGTCTGATGTCATTTCCTTCTTTAATCTCCACTAGTGTATGCAGGAGAGCAGACAGCTGCAGAACTACAAGGCTCAGCATCCTCCATCCAATAGTGTATGCAGGAGAACAGACAGCAGCTGAACCGCAAGTGCCGGGGAATCAGTCACTCGGCGCTCGCTGTACAGTCCAGGCTGCACACCGGAGCTTAGGTGAGAACTCCGGAGTGCAGTGCAGGTACCTGAATCCAGGCCTGGCATTACTGGAGATTCCTCCGGTAGCCAGTCCAACGCTGCACTGAAGTGAGGCTGCGGACTGCAATTCGCAGTGGGGGTGCCCAGAAAGCTTGGGCACCCTGCATTGCGGATTCCATTCCCCAGCTGCCTAGTTGTACCTGGCTGGACTCAAAAATTGGGCGAAGCCCGCGTCATTTGTTTTTTAAATTATTTGATGAAATTCATGAAGTAATTAAAAAAACAAGGGCTTACCTATATTTTTGGTTCCCAGCCGGGTACAAATAGGCAGCTGGGGGTTGGGGGAAGCCCGTACCTGCCTGCTGTACCCGGCTAGCATACAAAAATATGGCGAAGCCCACGTCATTTTTTTGGGGGGCAAAGAAATCCTGCATACAGTCCTGGAAGGAGGATGCTGAGCCTTGTAGTTCGGCAGCTGCTGTCTGCTCTCCTGCATACACTATTGGATGGAGCATGCTGAGCCTTGTAGTTCTGCAGCTGTCTGCTCTCCTGCATATACTAGTGGAGAATGAAGAACATATTGAAGAAGGAAATTACATCAGACCTTTTTTCTTTTTTTTTTTCAACACTCTTTAATGGCAATGTTCACTGATAAAAAAACGCATAAAAACGCAGTGAGCAAAAACGCAGCAAAAAACGCACCAAAACGCGGTAAAAACGCATGCGTTTTTGCTGCGGGTTTTTTGCCGCGGGTGCGTTGTTGTGTGTTTTTTTGCAGGAAAAAACGCACAAAAAACATGAAAAAAAAATGCAGTGTGTGAACTTAGCCTTAGAGAGTTTTTTATTTCCTTGTTTCCCAGCTTTTCGATTGGACACTGATTAGTTTGTATCGGATTCCATCAGGAGCTGCTTCAAAGAAACAACATGCGCTTTCTATTCTCCTGCCAGGCATTTTAGGAATCAACAGATGAACAGCAAAGCGGCTTTATTATAGAATTGAATAGGAAAAGTCTTTCAAGTATTTTCCAAATGATTTTTTCAGATGTTTTTTGGAGCGCAAAGACTCCTCTAAAAACTCTGTTCATAAACTGGGTCCAGGCGTGCGTATGCAAAATTGTCTGTTTATCCTCTAGAAAGAAAAGAAACAATTTTTCGTCTGTGTAGTCATCCATATGCCATCAGTGTACCCATGTCTTATTTCTGTGTGCCATCCTTATATATTATCCATCCGTATGGCATATGATTTTTACAGAAACAATTTAATCTAATATATAAAGCTCAGTGTATGTGTGTGTGTGTATGTATGTCCGCTAAAGGAATTTGCACCGTCACATTTACAACCACGAAATTTTGCACAGACGCCCCATGTGACCCAGGGAACGTCATAGACTATGTTTTGACGGGGAAATTTAACCCCGCGCTTTACAGTTAGTCTCCGAAATAATGCCTCCATTATACTGAATAGAGGTGGGAGCTACTGGCTATTAATAGCAACTACCAGTGGTTGCTATAGGAACAAAATAAACTGTTAGTATAAGAAGCTTATGTGTGAGGTAATAAGATGTCGATGGTGAGACAGATAGAGAGAGACAGAAAGAGACAGAGACACAGACAGAGACATACGGGCAAAGAGACAGACGGGCAAAGAAACAGACGGGCAAAGAGACAGACGTGCAAACAGACAGACCTGGAAAGAGACAGCCCTGGAAAGAGACAGACGGGCAAAGAGATAGACCTGGAAAGAGACAGACTTGGAAAGAGACAGACGAGCAAAGAGACAGACGGGCAAACAGACAGACCTGGAAAGAGACAGCCCTGGAAAGAGACAGACGGGCAAAGAGATAGACCTGGAAAGAGACAGACTTGGAAAGAGACAGCCCTGGAAAGAGACAGCCCTGGAAAGAGACAGACGGGCAAAGAGACAGACCTGGAAAGAGACAGACTTGGAAAGAGACAGCCCTGGAAAGAGACAGATGGGCAAAGAGACAGACGGGCAAAGAGACAGACAAAGACAGACGGGGAAAGAGAGAGACAGACACACACATAGAGACAGACACAGAGATGGAGACAGACTGATACAAATACAGACAGAGAGATAGAAACAGACAGATATAGACACAGACAGACAAGGAAAGAGACAGACAGAGAGACAGACAGACATCGACTGGAAGAGAGACAGAGAGACAGTTACTATCCCAGGCAACGCCCGGGTACTATAGCTAGTAAATAATAAAGGTCAAATACAGTTTCCTATCCTTATATTTGTAATGAATCCATAGAAAACGCATGGTATACAGACAGCATCCCATATGTGATCCATTCTTTTGTGCACCCATAGACTTATAATGGGGGAGTCTAATCCAGAATACGGAAAGTAGTGCATGCAGCATTTTTTTTTAACTGCCTTCTTTAACTACCACATTGATTTGCATTGGTCAGTGTGTTTTGCATATGGACAGTTAATACGTTCATGTGAAGAAGACAAAGTCCAAGGTACAAAGCTGGAGCTGCAGGGGGGGACAGAAAAGGCGAGTAGTCTAATCTTTCATTTATACACCCTAAAATCTTGTGTGCTTTAGCAGCAGCCGCCTGACACTGAGGTTAGAAAATCCCTCTTGTTCTATATAATCCAGCCAACACGTGATGTTTATATTCCAGTGAATTTTCATTGTAAATTTATGCGTTGCTGAATATAAAAGAGGCAGAAATGCCGCCACATCATGCTGTCACTCTTAATGCACTTGTTTGCGTATCTATTAAATCCATTCCATGTGGGTTTTATACCCAGGCAGCGTATGATTAGTATAATGCATTCACATATCTTCCGTAAAATAGGATCAGCAATGACTCCTCGCTGCTGGAGGAGATTTTCACCACGCCCTGGGTTGATGGTGCGATTCTGTCAAGAGGAGGATTAAGGCTGCTTTAAAACACTTAATTGATGGACGGGCAGAAATAACAAATGTGTGACTCTGGCGAAAAACAATGAGTTCATGTTTTTCTTTATTTCATAGTATGTTTTTATACGAGCCGGTTAGATATATAGGTAAATGCTGAATTGTGATTAATCGTCTTCTTGCTGTAGGTATTATTTATCACCGTGAGTCATGATGATTTGTTTATCCAGAATCTGACAGTTCTTGTGCCCTCTACTGGGCTGTCTGGGGTATTGCAGCTATTTGTAACCTAACTGTCATGCAGTTTTGGGCTGAGGTTGTTACATTACATTGGCTTCTGAAAGGGCTTAATCAGACATCAGACATTTTTACGTACACACAAAATGGTCCGGGATTCAAGATTGTTTCGTTTTCATCGGAATTTCATCAGAGTTTACTAAATTTTAAAGGGAACCTATCACCAGGTTTTCCCATTATAAAATAAAGCCAACACCTTTATCTGCTCTAAAGCGGGCTTTACACGCTGCGATCTCGCTAGGGAGATCGCAAGCGGTCGCACCCACCCCCGTCGGTTGTGCGACACGGGCATATTCCTGCCCGTGTCGGACAACCTTGCTTACCCCCGTCACACGGACTTACCTGCCCTGCGATGTCGCTCTGGCCGGCGACCCGCCTCCTTCCTAAGGGGGCGGGTCGTGCGGCGTCCCAGCGACGTCACATGGCAGGCGGCCAATAGAAGCGGAGGGGCGGAGATGAGTGGCCGTAACATCCCGCCCATCTCCTTCCTTCCGCATTGCCGGTGGAGGCAGATAAGGAGATGTTCCTCGCTCCTGCGGTGTCATACACAGCGACGTCACATGGCAGGCGGCCAATAGAAGCAGAGGGGCGGAGATGAGCGGCCGTAACATCCCGCCCACCTCCTTCCTTCCACATTGCCAATGGAGGCAGGTAAGGAGATGTTCCTCGCTCCTGCGGTGTCACACACAGCGACGTCACATGGCAGGCGGCCAATAGAAGCGGAGGGGCGGAGATGAACGGCCGTAACATCCCGCCCATCTCCTTCCTTCCGCATTGCCGGTGGAGACAGATAAGGAGGTGTTCGTCGCTCCTGCGGTGTCACACACAGCGACGTCACACGGCAGGCGGCCAATAGAAGCAGAGGGGCGGAGATGAGCGGCCGTAACATCCCGCCCACCTCCTTCCTTCCGCATTGCCGGTGGAGGCAGATAAGGAGATGTTCGTCGCTCCTGCGGTGTCACACATAGCGATGTGTGAGGCTGCAGGAACGACAAACAACATCGCTAATAAGCAGAAAACGATTTTTTGTTTCAGGACGACCTCTCCGCGGCAAACGATTTTGCCCTCTTTTGCGATCGTTTAAGATCGCTCTTAAGTGTTACACGCTGCAATATCGTTAATGACGCCGGATGTGCGTCACAAACACCGTGACCCCGACGATAAATCATTAACGATATCGTAGCGTGTAAAGCCCGCTTATTACTGCAGTCTAACCAAGCCCTGGTCTCCTACAAATGCCAAAAATGCACTATACACTCCTGTAATACAGCGGCATCCAGTCCGATCCGGTGGTCATCTTTTTTTTCTTTTCTTTGCGCCTCCTCTATGTGCAGATTCACTGTCCTCCTGTCTGATTGATATGGATGATGGGTCATCTATATATCACCGAGAATCTTGTATCTGCGCAGTTGAAGAGCAGGCGCACTTTTCTCTGCCCCTCTAAGGGCAGACAAAGTCCTGTACTGTGCATGCACCACCATCAACTTTACTACTGGGTTAGTACTCGATGAGCGGGCACGACCATGCTCGGGTGCACGGTGCCCGTAACTAGTGATGAGTGGGCACTACCATGCTCGGGTGCTTGGTACTCGTAACTAGTGATGTGTGTGTGTCGCCCTGGGCAAGCCAGGGGTCACAGGTCACAACATCACCACACCCCACATCCCAGGTAGGCACACCTAAGCTGAACCAAAAATCCTTGTTGCCTTCCTCCAGAGGCTGATGATTCACACCAGGGGGTGGGCCAGGCGGTTGGCTCCGCCCACCAAGGGGATCACAGCTCTGGAGGCAGGAAGTACCAGGCAGATTAGCCCGGGGAGGGCAAGAGAAAACAACGGAGTTGAGTGAGGAGCAGATAAGAGAAGTGAAAGTGAAGGAAAGAAGAGTAGTCAAGGAGGAAAGCAAGAAGTGGTGACAGAGCAGAGAGTGTGCAAGCCTGAGAGCCCAGCTTTGTGTAGGGCCAGAACAGCAAGGTCAGCGACGGCGGTGACTGTCCGGAGGGGGACCGTTTGGAAGTTCCTGGAAGGACCCCGTTGGCTGTGTGCCCGGTGGTCCGGAGCAGTGTTCCGAAAGACAGTCAGCACCAGGGCAGGGGCCTCTCGGACCCCGGCAAGGCTAGGAGTCGCCAAATTTGCCGAATCCGTCAGTGAAGGGGACGTAGATTCCCCCAACAACCAAGTCCCGATTGAAGGCAACAGCCCAACCCGTACAACAGAGGCACCGCCACCGCCAGGGCACCAGTCTCTGAGGGCCAGCGCCTGCGGGCAAAGTGTAGTGCTCCTCCGGCCCAGCTTGAAGCCGGGGAGCGGGTTACCGGTGGGGACCCATCGCAACCATCCGTACATACAGGTGCAAGGAAGAGGGACATCACCGTCACCTACCGGGAAAGCAAAGCAGCCGTCTGTGGGACCGTCCTACCAGCCGTTTGGTTTACCGTACAAACTGCGTCCAAGTCTCAGGCTGAGTGAGTACCACAGTGCCGCAAGGCACAGCGCTGCCCCCCAAGTCCCTGCGCCCACCAGGCCCTGCACCTCACAAGCCATCACCGGGCCCCGGGATCACCAACCCCTACCCACGGAGGGGCAACACAACACCTGGCTGCTCCACATCACCATCCCCGGGATCCCCGTATTAAGCAGCGGTGGTGCTACCAATCACCACAACCGTGGGTGGCGTCACGGACATTATCCCAACACCCCAAACAACCCCCCTTTCACTCACGGGCGAGGAGTGCCGCTCGAGGAAAACCCCCGGGATCCGGCCTACGGCTCGAGCCACCACTGAGCAGCCGGACCCGAGCAGAAGGGGTGAGCGCGGTGTGCCGACACCCTCCTCCCCGCCCGCGACAACTTGGCGTCACGAACAGGATCTTACCGCTCTGCCGTCTGGTAGAGGTGCGCCTTGTTACCGCCGGAGGCATCCGGCAGGAAAATTTCAGAAGCCGCCATCTTTGGCGCGAAAAGTTCCCGCTCGAGCGTCTTCTCGAGCAGTAGAGGCGCGAAGGCCAAAACCCCGCCCCGAGTGAGGAGGGGCCGGAAAGAGCTAAGGGGGACGCGATGGTGGCTGGCCGCATGTGAGCGCGGCTGTGGAGGCAGGGACGCCAGGACCCTGCGGCCATTTATTGGTTCCTGGAAGAGGCAGCTGCTAAAGATGCTGAGTCCGACCAACAACACCGTGGTCCCCGCGCCCGGCATGGCGGCGTGGGTGGAAGTCCGGACCGCCCAGCTAAGCAGCCGTCTGCAGGTCCGCATGCAGCTCCTCCTGGAGGAGTGGGAGGCCGACATGGTGGAAGTGGTGGCTGCTATGTGGAGATGCGAGGCGGAGGAAGATTTGGAGGAACGGGTAAGAGACCCACGTCCCTGTATTCCCGAGGGATCGGCCGCTGCGGCTGAGGGGCCTGGCCTACACCCGTTCACCCTGCTGCCTCTCCCGCTACCCGCGTTAGCTGCTGCTGCCCCGCCACTAGGCCCGCTACCACCACCACCGGTAGCGGTACCCTGCCAATCCGCCCCGGCGGACCGACCTGCAGCAGAAGCTCATGACCACCCTGAACCGCTTCTATGGAAGAAGCCAAAGGCTGAGCCCGTCAGCAAAGATGCACCGGAGGCACGGCGGGGATGCAGCTGCCAGGAGGCAGAGGAGGCCATGTCACAGCGGGGTCCCTCATTACTGAAGGTGCCGGTCGTAGCCGACACGGAGGGACTCTGGCTGGGTCCGTCCCCCGCACACGCTGAACCGGAGCAAACAGAAAGTACTCCCGGCTGGGAGCGGCGGCAACAGCAGCTGCGCAGGGAGATCGATGCCCGGGAGGGGTGTAGAGCGGATGTGCATGCCTGCATGTATATGGAAGAAGATCGCCTGCAGCGAGCTACCATTGGGGTCCAGAGCGGTGCACCATGTGAAGGTGGCACTGGAGCCCCACGAGTGAGGATGGACTGCTGAGCCGCAAAAGGCAGCGGAGTGCCGCTGCACAGTCCCCGTTGGGACCACCACTGTTTGTTTGTTGAAAAGTTTTGAAAAATGAAAATGATGATTACCGAGTTTTCACCAGATTGTCAGTAGTGATTGAACCGGCCGGAGCCGGCACCGTTGTCCCCGTGGGGACCGTTTAAAAATGCATGGGAACTATCCATGGACAAGCCCGTGAACTTGCAGGGCAACCACAAACGTTAGTGGCTTGTAAATGTGTTGGGTACCGTTACCGTTTTCCGCAGGCCGCCTCCGGAGAGGCAGGTTGGAGGGAGGGCCCTGAGCAGAGCAGGCCAGGGCCCAGCCACCAAAGGAACCGGTGGCTACCCTCTGGAGGGAAGGACAGATCCCGCTCGGGTACCGTGTGCTGGACTGTGGGTCAAGGGGTGCTGCCTGGGTTTTAGGGGCAGCATCAGGGCCAGGTTACTTGGGTGGGAGAGAGCGGAAACCGTGACCGTATACCGTTGAAACGTTAAAAGTAAAATGTGCCTCCGGTCTTGGGAAGAAGTTATTAAAAATGTTATTATTGTTTGTTTAACCCTGTTACCCCTTTTTCAGAAAAAAATAAAACCGGTGTAGGACGGCAGCCCGCGGACGGTCTGCATTTTGCTAAGGGGGAATGTGTCGCCCTGGGCAAGCCAGGGGTCACAGGTCACAACATCACCACACCCCACATCCCAGGTAGGCACACCTAAGCTGAACCAAAAATCCTTGTTGCCTTCCTCCAGAGGCTGATGATTCACACCAGGGGGTGGGCCAGGGGGTTGGCTCCGCCCACCAAGGAGATCACAGCTCTGGAGGCAGGAAGTACCAGGCAGATTAGCCCGGGGAGGGCAACAGAAAACAACGGAGTTGAGTGAGGAGCAGATAAGAGAAGTGAAAGTGGAGGAAAGAAGAGTAGTCAAGGAGGAAAGCAAGAAGTGGTGACAGAGCAGAGAGTGTGCAAGCCTGAGAGCCCAGCTTTGTGTAGGGCCAGAACAGCAAGGTCAGCGACGGCGGTGACTGTCTGGAGGGGGACCGTTTGGAAGTTCCTGGAAGGACCCCGTTGGCTGTGTGCCCGGTGGTCCGGAGCAATGTTCCGAAAGACAGTCAGCACCAGGGCAGGGGCCTCTCGGACCCCGGCAAGGCTAGGAGTCGCCAAATTTGCCGAATCCGTCAGTGAAGGGGACGTAGATTCCCCCAACAACCAAGTCCCGATTGAAGGCAACAGCCCAACCCGTACAACAGAGGCACCGCCACCGCCAGGGCACCAGTCTCTGAGGGCCAGCGCCTGCGGGCAAAGTGTAGTGCTCCTCCGGCCCAGCTTGAAGCCGGGGAGCGGGTTACCGGTGGGGACCCATCGCAACCATCCGTACATACAGGTGCAAGGAAGAGGGACATCACCGTCACCTACCGGGAAAGCAAAGCAGCCGTCTGTGGGACCGTCCTACCAGCCGTTTGGTTTACCGTACAAACTGCGTCCAAGTCTCAGGCTGAGTGAGTACCACAGTGCCGCAAGGCACAGCACTGCCCCCCGAGTCCCTGCGCCCACCAGGCCCTGCACCTCACAAGCCATCACCGGGCCCCGGGATCACCAACCCCTACCCACGGAGGGGCAACACAACACCTGGCTGCTCCACATCACCATCCCCGGGATCCCCGTATTAAGCAGCGGTGGTGCTACCAATCACCACAACCGTGGGTGGCGTCACGGACATTATCCCAACACCCCAAACAACCCCCCTTTCACTCACGGGCGAGGAGTGCCGCTCGAGGAAAACCCCCGGCATCCGGCCTACGGCTCGAGCCACCACTGAGCAGCCGGACCCGAGCAGAAGGGGTGAGCGCGGTGTGCCGACACCCTCCTCCCCGCCCGCGACATGTGGGCACTACCATGCTCAGGTGCTCAATGCTTGTAACTAGTGATGAGCGGGCACTACCATGCTCGGTGGCTCAGTACTCGTATCTAGTGAAGAGTGGGCACTACCATACTCAGGTGCTCTGTACTCATAACTAGTGATGAGCGGGCACTACCATGCTCGGGTGCTCAGTACTCTTAACTAGTCATGAGCGGGCACTTCCATGCTTGGGTGCTCAGTACTCGTAACTAGTGATGAGCGGGCACTACCATGCTTGGGTGCTCAGTACTCGTAACTAGTGATGAGCGGGCACTACCATGCTCAGGTGCTCAGTACTCTTAACTAGTGATGAGCGGGCACTACCATGCTCGGGTGCTCAGTACTCGTAACTAGTGATGAGCGGGCACTTCCATGCTTGGGTGCTCAGTACTCGTAACTAGTGATGAGCGGGCACTACCATGCTTGGGTGCTCAGTACTCGTAACTAGTGATGAGCGGGCACTACCATGCTCAGGTGCTCAGTACTCGTAACTAGTGATGAGCGGGCACTACCATGCTCAGGTGCTCAGTACTCGTAACTAGTGATGAGCGGGCACTACCATGCTCAGGTGCTCTGTACTCGTAGCTAGTGATGAGCGGGCACTACCATGCTCGGGTGCTCAGTACTCGTAACTAGTGATGAGCGGGCACTAGCATGCTCTGGTGCTTGGTACTCATAACTAGTGATGTGTGGGCACTACCATGCTCAGGTGCTCAATGCTCGTTACTAGTGATGAGCGGGCACTACCATGCTCGGGGGCTCAGTACTCGTAACTAGTGATGAGTGGGCACTACAATGCTCGGGTGCTCTGTACTCGTATCTAGTGAAGAGTGGGCACTACCATGCTCGGGTGGCTCTGTACTCGTAACTAGTGATGAGCGGGCACTATCATGCTCAGGTGCTCAGTACTCATAACTAGTGATGAGCGGGCACTACCATGCTCGTGTGCTCAGTACTTGTAACTAGTGATGAGCGAGCACTACCATGCTCGGGTGCTCAGTACTTGTAACTAGTGATGAGCGGGCACTACCATGCTTGGGTGCTCAGTACTCGTAACTAGTGATGAGTGAGCACTACCATGCTCAGGTGCTCTGTACTCGTAGCTAGTGATGAGCGGGCACTACCATGCTCGGGTGCTCGGTACTCGTAGCTAGTGATGAGTGGGCACTACCATGCTCGGGGGCTCAGTACTCGTAACTAGTGATGAGTGGGCACTACAATGCTTGGGTGCTCTGTACTCGTATCTAGTGAAGAGTGGGCACTACCATGCTCGTGTGCTCTGTACTCGTAACTAGTGATGGGCGGGCACTATCATGCTCAGGTGCTCTGTACTCATAACTAGTGAGGAGCGGGCACTACCATGCTCAGGTGCTCAGTACTCATAACTAGTGATGAGCGGGCACTACCATGCTCGTGTGCTCAGTACTTGTAACTAGTGATGAGCGAGCACTACCATGCTCGGGTGCTCAGTACTTGTAACTAGTGATGAGCGGGCACTACCATGCTTGGGTGCTCAGTACTCGTAACTAGTGATGAGTGAGCACTACCATGCTCGGGTGCTCAGTACTTGTAACTAGTGATGAGCGAGCACTACCATGCTCAGGTGCTCTGTACTCGTAGCTAGTGATGAGCGGGCACTACCATGCTCGGGTGCTCGGTACTCGTAGCTAGTGATGAGTGGGCACTACCATGCTCAGATGCTCTGTACTCGTATCTAGTGATGAGCGGGCACTACCATGCTCGGGGGCTCAGTACTCGTAACTAGTGATGAGCGGGTACTACCATGCTCGGGTGCTTGGTACTCGGAACTAGTGATGAGCGGGCACTACCATGCTCAGGTGCTCAGTACTTGTAACTAGTGATGAGCGGGCACTACCATGCTCAGGTGCTCTGTACTCGTAACTAGTGATGAGTGGGCACTACCATGCTCGGGTGTTCAGTACTCGTAACTAGTGATGAGCGGGAACTACCATGCTCGGGTGCTCGGTACTCGTAGCTAGTGATGAGTGGGCACTACCATGCTCGGATGCTCTGTACTCGTATCTAGTGATGAGCGGGCACTACCATGCTCGGGTGTTCAGTACTCGTAACTAGTGATGAGCGGGAACTACCATGCTCGGGTATTCAGTACTCGTAACTAGTGATGAGTGGGCACTACCATGCTCAGGTGCTCTGTACTCGTAACTAGTGATGAGCGGGCACTACCATGCTCGGGTGCTCTGTACTCGTAACTAGTGATGAGCGGGCACTACCATGCTCGGGTATTCAGTACTCGTAACTAGTGATGAGTGGGCACTACCATGCTCGGGTATTCAGTACTTGTAACTAGTGATGAGTGGGCACTACCATGCTCAGGTGCTCTGTACTCGTAACTAGTGATGAGCGGGAACTACCATGCTCGGGTATTTAGTACTCGTAACTAGTGATGAGCGGGCACTACCATGCTCAGGTGCTCTGTACTCGTAACTAGTGATGAGCGAGCACTACCATGCTCGGGTGCTCTGTACTCGTAACTAGTGATGAGCGGGCACTACCATGCTCAGGTGCTCTGTACTCGTAACTAGTGATGAGCGAGCACTACCATGCTCGGGTGCTCTGTACTCGTAACTAGTGATGAGCGGGCACTACCATGCTCGGGTGCTCAGTACTCGTAACTAGTGATAGGCGGGTACTACCATGCTCAGGTGCTCTGTACTCGTAACTAGTGATGAGTGGGCACTACAATGCTCGGGTGCTCTGTACTCGTAACTAGTGATGAGCGGGCACTACCATGCTCGGGTGCTCAGTACTCGTAACTAGTGATGAGCGGGCACTACCATGCTCGGGTGCTCACTACTCGTAACTAGTGATGAGCGGACACTACCATGCTTGGGTGCTCAGTACTCGTAACTAGTGATGAGCGGGCACTACCATGCTCGGGTGCTCAGTACTCGTAACTAGTGATGAGCGGGCACTACCATGCTCGGGTGCTCAGTACTCGTAACTAGTGATGAGCGGGCACTACCATGCTCGGGTGCTCAGTACTCGTAACTAGTGATGAGCGGGCACTACCATGCTCAGGTGCTCAGTTCTCGGAACTAGTGATGAGCGGGCACTACCATGCTCGGGTGCTCAGTACTCGTAACTAGTGATGAGCGGGCACTACCATGCTCGGGTGCTCAGTACTCGTAACTAGTGATGAGCGGGCACTACCATGCTCAGGTGCTCAGTACTCGTAACTAGTGATGAGCGGGCACTACCATGCTCGGGTGCTCAGTACTCGTAACTAGTGATGAGCGGGCACTACCATGCTCGGGTGCTCTGTACTCGTAACTAGTGATGAGCGGGCACTACCATGCTCGGGTGCTCAGTACTCGTAACTAGTGATGAGCGGGCACTACCATGCTCGGGTGCTCACTACTCGTAACTAGTGATGAGCGGGCACTACCATGCTCGTGTGCTCAGTACTCGTAACTAGTGATGAGCGGGCACTACCATGCTCAGGTGCTCAGTTCTCGGAACTAGTGATGAGCGGGCACTACCATGCTCGGGTGCTCAGTTCTCGGAACTAGTGATGAGCGGGCACTACCATGCTCGGGTGCTCAGTTCTCGGAACTAGTGATGAGCGGGCACTACCATGCTCAGGTGCTCAGTACTGGTAACTAGTGATGAGCGGGCACTACCATGCTTGGGTGCTCGGTACTGGTAACTAGTGATGAGCAGGCACTACCATGCTCGGGTGCTCAGTACTCGTAACTAGTGATGAGCGGGCACTACCATGCTCGGGTGCTCAGTTCTCGGAACTAGTGATGAGCGGGCACTACCATGCTCGGGTGCTCAGTACTCGTAACTAGTGATGAGCGGGCACTACCATGCTCGGGTGCTCAGTACTCGTAACTAGTGATGAGCGGGCACTACCATGCTCGGGTGCTCAGTTCTCGGAACTAGTGATGAGCGGGCACTATCATGCTCGGGTGTTCAGTACTCGGAACTAGTGATGAGCAGGCACTATCATGCTCGGGTGCTCAGTTCTCGGAACTAGTGATGAGCAGGCACTACCATGCTCGGGTGTTCAGTACTCGGAACTAGTGATGAGCGGGCACTACCATGCTCGGGTGCTCAGTTCTCGGAACTAGTGATGAGCGAGCACTACCATGCTCGGGTGTTCAGTACTCGGAACTAGTGATGAGCAGGCACTATCATGCTCGGGTGCTCAGTTCTCGGAACTAGTGATGAGCAGGCACTATCATGCTCAGGTGCTTGATACTGATAATGATGAGTGGGCACTACCATGCTCAGGTGCCCGGTACTTGTAATGAGCAGCTGGATGCTCGGATGGGCGTGACTCGAGTACCCAAGTATAATAGAAGTCAATGGGGAACTTGAGCAATTTTTTGGCAAATTATCCAGAAAAATGCTTGAGTTTCCCATTGACTTCCATTTTACTCGGGTACTTGAGTCGCACCCATCGGAGCAACCAACTGTCCATTATGAGTACCAAGCACCCGAGCATGGTAGTGCTCGCTCATCACTAGTTACGAGTACTGAGCCGCTGAGCATGGTTGTGCCCGTGTGCCGCCCCAGTAGCGGATCGAACCGCTCGGATCCGGGGGTAGTGTTCGTTCGTGGCTCGAGGGTCTCCAGACCCGCGAGCTTAAGGGCCACACTCAACTGTAAAAGGGAGTATTTACAGGGGATTTAGTATAGTTCGTGAAGCCACCCGTGGTGTGCGGTAATTGGGAGTACCGCTGCTGTCGTTGGGAGTACCCGGGGTGATTGAGTGGGGCAGCTAAGTGACGTTGCCCTCCACGGGTAGGGGTAGGCCCCGGGACTCTGGATGGTGATGCGGGGACGCAGTGCAGGGGTCAGTCGGGTACTCACTCAGCAATGAAGCAGACGCTGACAACAGGGTAATCCAAGTCTCTGACTGCCGCTGCCTCTCAAGGGGAGCTCGTTCGAGTCCCGTCCCCTGCAGTACTGCCGGTGGTCCGTAACCTGCCTCCTGGCACTAAATTTTAGAGTGTCTGTTGTGGCCTGGTGGCTTGGAGCTTTCCGGGCCCCGCTCCCCACTATAACTAAGTGGAGGAGCCTGCTCTCAGGGCTCACACTTGGGATTTCAGTGGGCCGCTTGTTTGGAAAGCCCTATCCCTCTCATTGCGCTAGTGCCCCGATTCTGGAGCTGGTGGGAACAGTCCATAAATGATCCGTTCTCCTCAGGTTAATTGCCGGGTTGCCTGAAGCTTCTCCCCGACCTAGGGTCCGTGTACCCCGTCGTGCCTTCGGTCCCCGGACCGGTGATAGGACCAGGCTGCTGACCGTCCATCTTGACGGGTCCCAGACACCTCGCCTCAATCCCCTGCGACCGGGGGTCCAACTCCTCTAGGTCCAGACCACCGTCTGCGACCTAGTTTTCCTCTCCCCTGGGAGCTCCAACTCCCAGCTTCCTCAGAGCTCCTCACAGCTCGAGGGTCACTACTCAACTAACTGACTTGTCACCTCCCTGTCTGACCCTTAGATGGGAGGCCCTACTCCAGCTTAAGCAGCCCACTGGTGTGCCTGACAGGTGTGGTGCAAAGTGTATCTAGGATTTGTGAATGCTGGTGGAGGTAGCACCGCAGGATGGAGACCCAGAACCATGAGGGGTTGACTACTGCACGGGTAGGATAGTTTGTGCAGTACCCTGTGACGACCCGAATAGTCCAGGGGCGACACACCTGCTCATCACTAGTCATGAGTATCGAGCATGGTAGTGCCCGCTCATCACCACGTGCTTAAGGAAGGGATTATGTGAAGGTTTAGGATCGTCTGCCTTATCTGATCTAATCTGGAGACAGAAAAAAGGGGAGATTGGACGGAAAGTCACCAGAAGAGACATATTGAATCGTGATAGCTGTTCGGAAGCATGAAAGGTGGTGAAAGCCAATGCCACATATGCTGGTCTGTTAGGAGATATGGGGGCAGGTCGGAAAGAATTGGATAAAACCTTTATAGCGAAAATGAGAGCGAATAACTCACCTTGAACCCAACGAAACAGATAACAAGCACCAATGTAACCGAGAATATAACGATGTATATATACTGGAAAACCACAACGCCAAATGAAAACCGATAGACGACGCTACTGCAAAAGAAGGGATATACCAAATATATGGAGAACACCCACCAGCTCCCTGCAATATAGAGAGAGATATCTAGGTTAGGAAATAGATATTCACACTTACGTTCCTACCTGCCTGGACACGTGAACAATCAGAAGATATCATTCATGTGTCGTATTCTACTCATTCACCTACTGATGTGGAGCGAGCGCTGCCGAGCGTCCTGTATAATGCTCCCTAACCACGTGCACGCAGATGTTAAAACTGCAAATACTACTTAGACCAATAACAAGTATAAACTGGTTTACAAAAGTCTTAACACCTGAATCCGAAAGCGGATGTGTCACCAGATTTCATAATACCAATGGCATGCATTATTAAATAGATCTCTTCGACCTGATGAGACTAGTGTACTTACTTTAAAAACTATGAGTGCATCAGTCTGATGCCAAAATGATCATTTTATGACTCCGGCTACAAAATGAGAGAGCCCATGATTTTCCATTTATTCAATCTCCACTCACCCAGCCTGACTGTCAGCTGCAGCTTATACTGAGCAGTGAGAGATCTCAGCAGGGAGGAGGAACACTGAGGAGCTGTCAATCAATTTAAGTGGGTGGAGATTGAGTTTAAAATGTTCAAAACAGATTATAAAGGCATTCTCAGCAGGAATGGCATGGCAAGTACACCAGCCTTATCAGGTCTAAGGAACCTTTTTCTTATTATAGGAAAATCTGGTCTAAGAACCAGAAAGACCAGGAGTTTTTACAGGCAAAAATAGACAATTTGTATTAATACAAAAATGCACACATATAAGAAAATACATGAAGATTAAAATAGTGCTATAAAGGGGAAAACACCAAAAGACGCGTGGGACAGAGAAGCACGCTCATGTAAATATCAAAAAACATGGGTATATAGGTCAGGCCTCAATAGATTATCAAATGCAATCATGTAATAGGCCTAAAATTCAATTGCTTACCCATTGTTAAAAGAGCATCGCTAATGCGTAGCTAATGCATCCCACAGGTCACAGAACCCTTCCTCCAACGCGCGTTTCGCGTCATATATCTCAGCTTCCTCAGGGCGGGTTTGACTCATGATCCCAAAAACAGATCTTATATAGGACCCAAAGTGATACGATTGGATGGAATATAATTGCGACGCATGCGCATCGCACATAAGATGACCGCTTCCAACCGGCAATGCACAAAGAGGAGGCGCAGGAAATCTATGTAACCAAAGACGCAAGTGCGTTGCCAACCTCATTGCGCATGCGCCGGGCTGGTCAAAGGAGACTGAGCAGTGAGAGATCTCAGCAGGGAGGAGGAACACTGAGGAGCTGTCAATCAATTTAAGTGGGAGGAGATTGAGTTTAAAATGTTCAAAACAGATTATAAAGGCATTCTCAGCAGGAATGGCATGGCAAGTACACCAGCCTTATCAGGTCTAAGGAATCTTTTTCTTATTATAGGCAAATCTGGTCTAATCTAAAGCAAGGGGATACATGGACAACAGAAGGACGGGCCATAAGGCTCAAAACCTTGACCACCTACTGACTATAACGGCTGTACTGACCATAGGAAAAGTATCAGTATTTGGGCATAAATGGCTTTGATACTTACCGGCAATTAACCAACAAACGATAAATATTAATAGGAAACCTTCCAATACGGCACATAACTGACGGAAAAAGCATTTTAATGGCAGCAATAGGATGGTCAATAGGTAACTGGCTCCAGCCACTATTAAATATATGGGAATCAGCGGTTGCAGCCGACATTTATCCTTGTACTTAACACCTGTTGGAACATTAATTCATAAAATTATTATTTTATTAATCAATTTACATAATCAAATATGAATATTCAAAAATACACTATATGGACAAATGTGTCCGGCAGGGTCTTATATTATTTTTTGCTCCGTGGTCTTATTTTCAGGGGATGTCATATTTTTCTATGAACAACATTTATTCAAATCTAATCATGTATCACATTTTGGAGCATCAGCATTTTGTGTTACTCCTATTACTGGGTCAGATGCACATTTTCTTATCTGATCTGCTATTCTCATGGTGCAGAACCCGTCCTATAGTGGTGGGTGCAGACCATATTTACAAAGGCTTAAATTACCTGCTTAAATGTATTATTCTTTATGTACTGCTAAGTTTACCCCCAAAAGAAAGCAGATACCCCCTAAAAGAATCGCACTTACCAGACCCCAAACAATTAGAGTTGGCAAGTAAATGGGCTCTCACATACAAATCTGCATTGCTGTCAGGTCCCCTGTGTTCTACAGCGATGTCTCCCCCTGGTGACTGGAAGCAGTATCACTTGGGCGGAGTGACACTGGTACCTGATCTGTTTGTGAGAGCTGCAGTGTAATGTAGCTGCAATGGCGAATTATCTGACAGCAACGCAGATCTCTGTGTGAGAGCCCATCCATCATCGACACTTGTCAACTGTAATTGGGGTCTGGTGAGTGCGATTTTTTCATTTGGGGGTGTCTGTTTTCTTTTGTGGGTATCTGCTTTCTTTTAGGGGTGTCTGCTTTATTTTGTGAATGTGTGCTTTCTTTTGAGAGTGTCTTTTTTCTTTTGAGAGTGTCTCCTTTTTTGGCGGGGTGTTTGCTTTCATTTGGGGACGTCTGTTTTCTTTTGAGGATATTTGCTTTCTTCGATGAAGATTCCTGCTGTATTTTTAATTTTTTTCAGCGGCTTGGACACTTCTCTATGGAACAGCACCTGGGGTTTATTTTTGGAGTAGGGCTTAAATTTTAAGCATACTAAAATATAGCCCCACAAATCATACTAGGGCTTATTTTTGGGGTAGGTCTTAGTTTTGGGGAAACTTTCCCCTTCTGCAATCAAAAGCATTTGAACTGTGGAGGTGCAATGAGCTGGTTGATTCTATTGAGTAACCCTTGCAAGCTCAAAAACAAAGAGCTTGCAAGTGCTGCTCCTTGCCTAGGATACCGGCCACATCTGATAGACTGCAGCGGTGGTCGGTAACCTATAGAATTTAAAATCCCTCCATTCTTGAGACCAGAGAGGATTTTTATTAGCAAGTAATTGCAACATTGCTTTTTTTATGAGCACGTAGCAATTTTAGCCTGCTTATGATGTTGAGAAAGCCCCTTTAAGGCCGGTTTCACACATCCGGCTTTTTGCCGTTTTGCCGGATGCGGCGCTCTCCCGTACAGTTAATACAGTACAATGACAGCGCTGTAACTTCCGGGTCACATGCGCCGGTCACATGACAGCACGTGACCAGCGCTTGTTGCGCTGTCATTGTACTGTATTAACTGTACGGGAGAGCGCCGCATCCGGCAAAATGGCAAAAAGACGGATGTGTGAAACCGGCCTAAGAAGCTCTCAACCCAATAAAACTGCACCCTGGTGCACTGGATGTGACCTTGACCTTGTAAAGCGGCCAACCTGCCTGTAATTAGGAATTTCTCTAGGCATGAATTTAAAGTTACCATGGGTGTGGTTGTGTGTAGATACCGGTATATAACAATAGCGTAGATGGAGCTCAGAATGGGGGATTGGGGGACTTTTTTGAGTAAAATCCCTTTCTAGGATTTGCTCTCATCCTTTTTCCACGGCAGTGCGGATATTAATCCCTACCTTCCATTGTCAGCTAGGAGGTTAAAAATGGCAGCCATGGGGGTCTTCGGCAGGTCTTTCACTGCCATGGCAAATTCTTTGGCACCGTGTATTTGTGCCTTGGGGGGGCTACTGGGCGCCAGTGCATTCATGTTCCATCTTATATCACTTTTTTTAACCACTTCAGTGTTTGGAAACCTCAAGACAATAAAAAAAGTACTTTGATTGAAAAGTATAGAAAAAGTATATAGAGTTGAGCCACCGGAAAAAAAGACAAAAAAATGGCTGCAAAGACGCTTCATAAAAAGAACCGCCGGGGTTTTCCTACAACTTTCATTACCTTGGAAAACATAAAAATGTCATGTGCTGATATCCGTACAAGAAACAATATTGGAAAGTGTTGACCCGGTGTGGAACAAGAATAAGGCATTGAAGTATGGTGCACTGGGGGGGACACACGGCATTACCAGCATAGCGCACCACCAGTAGAAGAAAATCTCCACCGTTGTTTTAATTGTGACTCCACAGTTATGTATGTAAAAATTCTGGCGCTTTCAGTATATTTTTATATATATATATATATATATATATATATATATATATATATAAAATTAGCTGTAGCGCCCGGCGTTGCCCAGGATAGTAACTGTCTCTGTGTCTCTCCCAGTCTTTGTTTGTCTCCCTTTCTGCCTGTCTCTTTCCCTGTGTCTGTCTCTTTCCCTGTCTGTCTATTTCCCTGTCTCTTTGTCTGTCTGTGTCTGTCTGTCTCTTTCCTTGTCTGTCTCTTTCCTTGTCTGTCTCTTTCCTTGTCTGTCTCTTTCTCTGTCTGTCTCTTTCCCTGTCTCTTTCCCTGTCTGTCTCTTTCCCTGTCTGTCTCTTTCTCTGTCTGTCTCTTTCCCTGTCTCTTTCCCTGTCTGTCTCTTTCCCTGTCTCTCTGTCTCTTTCCCTGTCTCTTTGTCTGTCTGTCTGTCTGTTTCTGTCTGTCTCTTTTCCTAGCTGCATTGTGACACGCCAACAATCCATGTAATGGCGTGGCTGCACTTTCTTCTGAAGTCCTGGCTGCACTGTGACTCCCAGCTCCATTGATTTTAATGGAGGCAGGTTTTTTGGCGAATAACTGTAAAGCGCGTGGCTAAAATGTCCCCTCAAAACATAGTCTATGACGTTCCCTGAGTCAAATGGGGTGTCTGTGCAAAATGTTGTGATTGTTAATGTGATGGTGCGAATTCCTTTAGCGGACATACACACATACATACATTATTATTATTCTTTAATATTATAGCGCCATTTATTCCATGGCGCTTTACAAGTGAAAGAGGGTATACGTACAACAATCATTAACAGTACAAAACAGATTGGTATAGGAGGAATACAGGGAATAGGTGATGGTACAGTAGGTGAGGACAGAGCTGGTTGCGCAGTGGTCTACCGGACTGAGGGCTATTGTAGGTTGTAGGCTTGTCGGAAGAGATGGGTCTTGAGGTTCCTCTTGAAGCTTTCCACGGTAGGGCAGAGTCTGATATGCTGAGGTAGAGCGTTCCAGAGTATGGGGGAGACACGGGAGAAATCTTGTATGCAATTGTGGGCATAGGAGATAAGAGAGGAGTGGAGAAAGAGATATTGTGAGGATCTGAGGTTGCGTGCAGGTAGGTACCGGGAGACTAGGTCACAGACGTAGGGAGGAGACAGGTTGTGGATGGCTTTGTATGTCATGGTTAATGTTTTGAACTGGAGTCGTTGGGCGATGGGAAGCCAGTGAAGGGATTGGCAGAGTGGCGAGGCTGGGGAATAGCGGGGGGAAAGGTGGATTAAGCGGGCCGCAGAGTTTAGGATAGATTCGAGGGGTGCAATAGTGTTGGAAAGGAGGCCAGAGAGCAGGAGGTTGCAGTAGTCAAGATGGGAGATGATGAGGGCATGCACTAATGTTTTTGCTGATTCTTGGTTAAGGAATACATACATATATACATACACTCAGCTTTATATATTATATATTATATATATATACTGTATATATATAGTACTGCTCTGGTGAGATGATTCCTAATGGAATGGCCACTATGTTAATTTGTTTCTATGCATTCCTATCCATCGACATGAAATACTTACATAAATAATGAGGCTTATCGACACACGTCTAACAAGTTTAGCGTGTCAAATGTGCCAACAATGATTTACCTGCCAATATAATATATAAGTTACAAGCAACATCCATTGTTAGCCCAAAAATTGGAAAGTTAGACTGTTATATCCATAAAGCCTTGCTAATATCTTTTTGGAACATCCTTTTTTTCTAGTTTCTCTTCATTTTCTAGATCTCTGAAGAATCTGAAGAACGTTGCTGAATGGGACTGATATTCCGGCATACTTAAGATGCACATTCCTGCATAACTAGAACCGAGAGATTCCTACATTGTATGTAGTTGAGAGAAACACGTGACCGTGCTAATCTCTCTTCTGTCCTGATAAATATGGACAATGACAACCAGCGTAAATAAGATGAATTAGCCCTTCAGGTTTACAGAGGATTACCTGATCTCTCATGGGTGTGTACAGGGATTATATCACGGCTGTCTCTCTTGATTTTGAGACTAGTGACAGATTCAGATCTAGAGAGTCATTTCCATACAAGACTCTCAATATTAAATGTATTTTAGGGTTAATGTTAGTATTCCTTGCCAGCAAGCATTCTCATAACCTTCCCAGGTGTTTCCGGTTTGGACCACTTCCAGTCCGTATATATGCCCTCTGCTCCCTGTAAAGGGGACCGGTTATTCACTTTAATTTGGATGCTTGGCCTGGAGGTGGAAGGAGCTGTGTTGGCTGCAGTCTTGGTGCTGTCTGCAGCAGTCTGTTGTTGTGTTTTCTACTGTCTGTCTTTCCTTCCCTTGGTGTGTTATTAGTACAGCAGTGGGGCTAGCGTCCTTTACCTGCTTACTCACTAGTCAGGGCTATTTCAGGGTCTGCCAGGGTTTCAGGTGTCCTGTTCGGCGACAGGTATGGAACCTGCATAGGAACTGGCTAGAAGTGTAGGGTACAATGGCAGGTGAGCAAAGAAGGTGTCCCATCTTCCCCCTCACTAGCGCTAGGGGCTCCTGTTGTTTGAGTGTTTGCAGTGCACCCCCTTTATTGTGTTGCGGTCATTTTGTACGCCATAGTTCCCTTAGTCACTGTGTTATTAGTGCAGTGGTGGGGTTGGCGTCCCTTACCTACCCACTCCCTAACCAGGGCTATTACAGGGTCTGCCAGGGCTTTAGGTATCCTGTTAGGCAAAAAGTGCGGAACCTGTATAGGGACTGGCTAGGAGTGTAGGGTACAGTGGCAGGTGAGAAAAGAAGGTGTCCCATCATCCCCCTCACTAGCGCTAGGGACCCCCATTGTTCAAGTATCCCCGGTGTACCCCCTTTACTGTGTTGCGGTCACATCGTACACCATACTTCCCTTAGTCACTTTGTTCTTAGTGCAGAGGTGGGGCTAGCGTCCCTTACCTACCCACTCCCTAGCCAGGGCTATTACAGGGTCTGCCAGGGTTTCAAGTATCGTGTTAGACAACAGATGCGGAACCTGGCTATGAGTTTAGAGTATAGCTACAGGTGAGTGAAGGAGGTGTCTTATCTTCTCCCCCACTAGCGCTTGGGGCCCCCGTTGTTTAAGTTTCCCCGACGTACCACCTTTGTTGTGTTGCAGTCATGTCATAAGCCATACTTCCCTTAGTCACTACCGTGGCAAATTATAGAGCTCAGATTAGCCCCATCCCAAACTCTTGTAACCCCTGAGGAAAGTAAGGAAATATATCAGGCAGTGAAGTTTTACATTGAGCAATGGTTTATAATTAGATGACAAAAAGGTTTGTTTGATGATATGACCCTCCCATACCCCAGATCTCAACATCCTAGAGTTTTTCTGGGATTAAGTAAAGAGACTTGGACTTGTGCAACCCTCTGTCCACAGAAGATCTGTGGTTTGTTCTCCAAGATGTTTGGAACAACCTCCCTGCCAAGTTCCTTCAACAACCATGTGAAGTGATAGTTTTATTCTGTTTTAAAGGTAAAGGGCGGTCGTATCAAATATTGATTTGATTTATATTTCTGTTTTTTTCATTGACTTTACTTTTTTGTTTATTTATATAAAATAAGCTATTAATACTTCTATTTTTTATTCTAAGGGGTAGGGCAACATTTCTTCTTGTGGGGAATCACATCTGTCATGCCAGTGTAAGGAGGCTTATAAGTCATGCAATGCTGTTCTGGGAAATTAAATATGAAAATTGCCTTTTCATAGAGGAATAGGACTGGAACTCTAGTGCCACCTGTTGGAAATATAAATCCTACAAGTGAATATCAACCTTCAACAAGCCTTGCCATATGACAAACCAGAATATGAATTTACAGAAACAGTGTTTGGGGAGTTGCACATCGTCCACGAAAAGTATGAGAGATTTTGCATTATCTGTGTGTTAAAGCATTCTCTGTCTATAACTTTCAATACGTGTGTGTGTATATAAATATATATATATATATATATATATATATATATATATATATATATATATATATATAGTTAGGTCCAGAAATATTTGGACAGTGACACAAGTTTTGTTATTTTAGCTGTTTACAAAAACATGTTCAGAAATACAATTATATATATAATATGGGCTGAAAGTGCACACTCCCAACTGCAATATGAGAGTTTTCACATCCAAATCGGAGAAAGGGTTTAGGAATCATAGCTCTGTAATGCATAGCCTCCTCTTTTTCAAGGGACCAAAAGTAATTGGACAAGGGACTCTAAGGGCTGCAATTAACTCTGAAGGCGTCTCCCTCGTTAACCTGTAATCAATGAAGTAGTTAAAAGGTCTGGGGTTGATTACAGGTGTGTGGTTTTGCATTTGGAAGCTGTTGCTGTGACCAGACAACATGCGGTCTAAGGAACTCTCAATTGAGGTGAAGCAGAACATCCTGAGGCTGAAAAAAAAAAGAAAAAATCCATCAGAGAGATAGCAGACATGCTTGGAGTAGCAAAATCAACAGTCGGGTACATTCTGAGAAAAAAGGAATTGACTGGTGAGCTTGGGAACTCAAAAAGGCCTGGGCGTCCACGGATGACAACAGTGGTGGATGATCGCCGCATACTTTCTTTGGTGAAGAAGAACCCGTTCACAACATCAACTGAAGTCCAGAACACTCTCAGTGAAGTAGGTGTATCTGTCTCTAAGTCAACAGTAAAGAGAAGACTCCATGAAAGTAAATACAAAGGGTTCACATCTAGATGCAAACCATTCATCAATTCCACAAATAGACAGGCCAGAGTTAAATTTGCTGAAAAACACCTCATGAAGCCAGCTCAGTTCTGGAAAAGTATTCTATGGACAGGTGAGACAAAGATCAACCTGTACCAGAATGATGGGAAGAAAAAAGTTTGGAGAAGAAAGGGAACGGCACATGATCCAAGGCACACCACATCCTCTGTAAAACATGGTGGAGGCAACGTGATGGCATGGGCATGCATGGCTTTCAATGGCACTGGGTCACTTGTGTTTATTGATGACATAACAGCAGACAAGAGTAGCCGGATGAATTCTGAAGTGTACCGGGATATACTTTCAGCCCAGATTCAGCCAAATGCCGCAAAGTTGATCGGACGGCGCTTCATAGTACAGATGGACAATGACCCCAAACATACAGCCAAAGCTACCCAGGAGTTCATGAGTGCAAAAAAGTGGAACATTCTGCAATGGCCAAGTCAATCACCAGATCTTAACCCAATTGAGCATGCATTTCACTTGCTCAAATCCAGACTTAAGACGGAAAGACCCACAAACAAGCAAGACCTGAAGGCTGCGGCTGTAAAGGCCTGGAAAAGCATTAAGAAGGAGGAAACCCAGCGTTTGGTGATGTCCATGGGTTCCAGACTTAAGGCAGTGATTGCCTCCAAAGGATTCGCAACAAAATATTGAAAATAAAAATATTTAGTTTGGGTTTGGTTTATTTGTCCAATTACTTTTGACCTCCTAAAATGTGGAGTGTTTGTAAAGAAATGTGACAATTCCTACAATTTATATCAGATAGTTTTGTTCAAACCTTCAAATTAAACGTTACAATCTGCACTTGAATTCTGTTGTAGAGATTTCATTTCAAATCCAATGTGGTGGCATGCAGAGCCCAACTCGCGAAAATTGTGTCACTGTCCAAATATTTCTGGACCTAACTGTATATATAGCATTCTGGTGAAATTTCAGGATGATCCTACAGCACCTTTTTGTGAGTAGTCTATATATATATATATATATATATATACACACACACACACATACAGTACAGACCAAAAGTTTGGACACACCTTCTCATCTCTAGAACAACTGTTAAGAGGAGACTTTGTGCAGCAGGCCTTCATGGTAAAATAGCTGCTAGGAAACCACTGCTAAGGACAGGCAAAAAGCAGAAGAGACTTGTTTGGGCTAAAGAACACAGGGAATGGATATTAGACCAGTGGAAATCTGTGCTTTGGTCTGATGAGTCCAAATTTGAGATCTTTGGATCCAACCACCGTGTCTTTGTAGAAAAGGTGAACGGATGGACTTTACATGGCTGGTTCCCACCGTGAAGCATGGAGGAGGAGGAGGTGTGATGGTGTGGGGGGGCTTTGCTGGTGACACTGTTGGGGATTTATTGAAAATTGAAGGCATACAGAACCAGCATGGCTACCACAGCATCTTGCAGCGGCGTGCTATTTCATCCGGTTTGCGTTTAGTTGGACCATTATTTATTTTTCAACAGGACAATGACCCCAAACACACCTCCAGGCTGTGTAAGGGCTATTTGACTAAGAAGGAGAGTGATGGGGTGCTACGCCAGATGACCTGGTCTCCACAGTCACCAGACCTGAACCCAATCGAGATGGTTTGGGGTGAGCTGGACCGCAGAGTGAAGGAAAAAGGGCCAACAAGTGCTAAGCATCTCTGGGAACTCCTTCAAGACTGTTGGAAAACCATTTCCGGTGACTACCTCTTGAAGCTCATCAAGAGAATGCCAAGAGTGTGCAAAGCAGTAATCAAAGCAAAAGGTGGCTACTTTGAAGAACCTAGAACATAAGACATATTTTCAGTTGTTTCACACTTTTTTAAGTATTTCACTCCACATGTATTCTAGAATTTATTGTGTAGTTAATGTATGATTTTTGTTATATATATATATATATGTATAAATGTTGTTGTGTGTAGTTGTCAAGTGTTTGTGTAGGGGCTGTAAATGTTCTGGGTGTTGTCTGGGTGGGGGGTGTGTGAGAGCAGTGTTGTTTGTGTGGAGCGCTGTGTGTGTGTTGCGTTGTTTGTGGAGCGCTGTGTGTCTGCAGTGTTGTCTGTGTGTGGTGCTGTGTGTGTTGCGCAGTTTGTGTGGGTGTGGGTGTGGGGTGCGTGTGTGTGTTTTGGGGGGAGGTATGTTTTGTGCAATGTGTGTGTGTTGCGCGGTATGTGCGTATATTTGTGTATGCTGCGGTGTTTGTGTGTTGGGTGTTGTGTGTGTGCGGCGTTGTCTGTGTGTGTGGGTGTCTGTGTAGGGCGGTGTTTGTGGTTCCCAGTGTGTGTGTGGTGTGTTGTGCACTGCGCGTGTGGCAGTGTGTGTGTGTGTGTTTTGGGGGGAGGTGTGCACCCCCATCGTGCTCCATCCCCCATACTGCGCACTCCCCATCGTGCTCCATCCCCCATGCTGCGCACCCCCCACCGCGCAACATCCCCCATGCTGCGCACCCCCCATCGCGCTCCATCCCCCATGCTGCGCACCCCCCATCGCGCTCCATCCCCCATGCTGCGCACTCCCTGTCGTGCTCCATCGCCCATGCTGCAAACTCCCCATCGTGCTCCATCCCCCATGCTGCGCACTCCCCATCGTGCTCCATACCCCATGCTGCGCACTCCCCATCGTGCTCCATCCCCCATGCTGCGCACTCCCCATCGTGCTCCATCCCCCATGCTGCGCACCCCCCATCGTGCTCCATCCCCCATGCTGCGCACCCCCCATCGTGCTCCATCCCCCATGCTGCGCACTCCCCATCGTGCTCCATCCACCATGCTGCGCACCCCCCATCGTGCTCCATCCCCCATGCTGCGCACTCCCCATCGTGCTCCATCCCCCATGCTGCGCACTCCCCATCGTGCTCCATCCCCCATGTTGCGTACTCCCCATCGTGCTCCATCCCCCATGCTGCGCACTCCCCATCGTGCTCCATCCCCCATGCTGCGCACTTCCCATCGTGCTCCATCCCCCATGCTGCGCACCCCCCATCGTGCTGCACAGTCACACATCAGACAGTATACACGCACACATCTGATCGCATACACTCACACCCGACTTCTGCCTGTGCCCTCCGGTGGGCGGTCCCAGCAGCTGTGCCGCACGCCATGCTCCTCTGCCTTCTACCGACACGCACACATCCGATCGCATACACGCACACATCCGATCGGATACACGCACACATCCAATCGCATACACACACACACCCGATCGCATACACGCACACATCCGATCGCATACACGCACACACCCAATCGCATACACGCACACACACGATCGCATACACGCACACACACGATCGCATACATGCACACACACGATCGCATACATGCACACACACGATCGCATACATGCACACACACGATCGCATACACGCACACACACATTGACGATATCGCACATACGTGCTCACACTCACAACATCCGGAGATACCACATGCTTCCGGCCATGTGATCCTCCGGCAGGTCCTGGAAGGTCACTGCACGCACAGTATTGCCGCCGAGAAGCAAGCGATATAACTGGATGTTGTGAGTGTGTGAATGCGATGTGATGTGTGTGTGAGGTGTGTGTGAGAGTGAGTGTGATCTGATGTGTGTGTGTGTGTCTGTCTGTTCTTATGTGTGTCCGTGTGTGTGTGTTCCGCCGCTGCAGGACCTTGATGCGCTCACTTGCTCCCGGTCAGCTTCTGGTGAGTATGATCGGGGGTCTTCTTTCTTCTGTCTTCTCTCTTCTGCACATGTGTACCGGGAGCCGGTGTATGCTGGTAACCATGCTACACAATATTACCCGATGTGTACCATGGTTACCAGCGTACCCAGCCCCCCGCACGCACGGGAGCCCACACCAGCGTACGCCGGCAACCCCAGCAATGCGAGGGTATGTGTCGGCTGGGTTGCCGGCGTACGCTGGTGTGGGCTCCCGGGGGTACAGCACTCACCTGGGAGTCGGGGCTCCGTGTCGGTTCGGGGAATGCGTGCGGGGGGCGGGGCCAGGGCAGGCGTGCAATGCGTGAGGGGGGCGGGTCGTGGCCGAGTTGCCAATGCGTGCAGGGGGCCGGGGCAAGAGGCCAATCCGTGTGGGGGGCGGAGCCTGGGTGAGCGGCCAATCCGTGCGGTGGAGCCTGGGTGAGCGGCCAATCCGTGCGGGGGGGCGGAGCCGAGGCGAGCGGCCAATGAGAAGCTTGTCGTGGTAACGACAGAATATTGGAGCAAGACAGACAGACAGACAGACAGACTAAGGCAATTATATATATAGATATATGCTCAACGCTTTTTCCAAAGTCTATGTATTGGAAAGTGCGAACCCTAGCTTTAAATATTCCATGTGAACCTCTAAGATGTGTGACAAATCCAAAATGCTATAATAGCATGCAGTTCCGGAACAAGGTGTAATTATCGAAAAGGAGCATGAGTAGAGTTAAAGTTCATTATGTCATCTTTATGTCTATTTCTTTTGAACATGGGTGTTTCCTGTGTATAGAACT
>NC_134362.1:45170174-45207674 GCF_048569485.1 Anomaloglossus baeobatrachus
GTCACTGTTTTTTCTGCTGCAGATCTCTGAATGCTGAGCCCTATATAACCTCGCTCACACCACTAATTGGCAGCTTTCTGTGTACACCATGCATAGACAGAAAGCTGCTAATCAGTGGTGTGTAGAGGGGGTTACACAGAGTTAATAAATATGGAGGACTACATGGCAGCAGATTTACTAGTCCACTAGTGATAACCTCCTGCAGAGAAGAGAGATTTAATCAAAACTACAGCAAGCAGCTCAGTAAGTGACACATCTGTGGTCAGATCAAGAAAAAGCCCATAGATCGTATCAGCTCATGTACATGTAAGGAAAACATGGATTTCTCTGGAACAAGACATCGGATTGCAGATATCAAGGTATCATTTTCTTCAGCTTCTGATGACCTACAGGCCCATATAGACGGCTCAGGAGGGCTGATTATACTGACACATTCCCTTTAAAGTGTCCTATATATGAATAAAGGCTCCTTACCTCCAGTAAATGTGATTCCCATAATGATGTAATGCCCTGAAAATACATAATTTGTCATTATAAACATCAACTATTTCACCTATACATGCCATAAACTGTTTTACACAAATTCTCCCCTATATTTACATATATAAAAAATATAAAAAAAGAAGTAATCCATTTACAGCATAGGGATCATTCCCCAAATGTTATTTGCTCCGCACAGCCCGAGGGTCGCACGGAGCTGCAAAACTACTCAGGAGAAAATGATACGGCATGTTCAGATTAGACACATGGAATTTCATATTTAACCCCTTCTCGACATCCACTGTACATGTCAGAAGTGTGCCAACGGGGTGAGCTCCTCCCATTTCTGGCAGGTAATGGCTGCGTGTTACAAGCAGGACCTGCCGCTAACAATCGTGAGTGAAGCTCTGTCCGTGATTGTTAACCTGTTAAATCCCGCTGTCAAACTCTAAGGGCGGCTTTGCACACTACGACATCGCAGGTGCGATGTCGGTGGGGTCAAATAGAAAGTGACGCACATCCGGCGTCGCAGGCGATATCGTAGTGTGTAAATACTAGATGATACGATGAACGAGCGCAAAAACGTCATTATCGTATCATCGTTGCATTCACCGACATTTCCATAATGCCGGTGCCGCAACAGGTACGATGTTGTTCCTCGTTCCTGCGGCAGCACACATCGCTGTGTATGAAGCCGCAGGAGTGAGGAACATCTCCTTACCTGCCGCCGGCGGCTTTACGGAAGGAAGGAGGTGGGCGGGATGTTTACATCCTGCTCATCTCCGCCCCTCCGCCGCTATTGGCCACCTGCCGTGTGACGTCGCTATGACGCCGCACGACCCGCCCCCTTAGGAAGGAGGCGGTTCGCCTTCCAGAACGACGGTCGCAGGGCAGGTGAGTGCATGTGAAGCTGCCGTAGCGATAATTTTCGCTACGCCAGCTATCACTAGATATCGTACCTGCGACGGGGGCAGGGACTATCGCGTGCGACATCGCAGCATCGGCTTGCGATGTCGCAACGTGCAAAGCCCGCCTAATAGTGGGATTTAACACGTGCCGGCATGGGGGAGCGTCATTTTCAGCTCCTATCGGTGCACCCGTGACTGTGGGGTGATCGTGGGGTACCGATGGGCTGCTATGACAGCAGAGGGTCTGCTGAAGACCCCTGTGCTTGTTGTCATAATAGCGCTTCTGTGAAACCTGCCTGTGACCGGGCATCAAAGGAGACTGTGATTTTCTCTATATGCAGCAATGCTGTGACACTGCTGTATATAGCACAAGTGATCAGATGAATGCAGGTTATAGTCTGCTAAGGAGACTATTAAAAACAGTGAAAAGTAAAAAAAAAAATGTTTTAAAAATAATAAAAAATTCAAATCATCTTTTTTTGCAATATTAAGAATAAAGATTATGTACACAGTGTATATATATATATATATATATATATATATATATATATATATATATATATATATATATATATATATATATATATATATATACACACTGCTCAAAAAGATAAAGGGAACACTTAAACAACATAATTGTATTTTAGTGTGTATACATATCATATGCATGTGTATATATATATATATATATATATATATATATCTAATATATAAATCTGAATGTGTATGTATGTATGTATGTATGTATATATGTATGTGTGTATGTCCGGGATTGGCATCTGCACCGTCGCAGCTACAGCCACAAAATTTTGCACACTCACACGTCTGGACCCCGAGAGCGTCATAGGCTATGTTGTGAGGCGAAATTTTAACCCCCACGCATTCCAATTTACCAATCAATTTTGCCCCTATCTACATAATGGGGAAAAAGAGAAACGAAAAGTGTATCCGCACCGTCGCATTTACAATCACGAAATTTTGCACAGACACCTCATGTTACCCAGGGAACGTCGTAGACTATGTTTTGACAGGAAAATTTTACCCTGCGCTTTACAGTTACTCTCTAAAAACATGCCTTCATTAAAGTAAATGGAGCCTGGAACTGCAGGTTATTAGTAGGAGCTGTGATTGGTTGCTATAGGAACAAAAGACATTCATAGTATAAGAAGCTTATATGTGAGGTAATAAGATGTCGGTGGGGAGACGGATAGAGAGAGACAGACAGGGAAAGAGACAGAGAGATAGAGACAGAGAGATAAGGACAGATAGGGAAAGAGACAGAGACAAACGGTGAAAGAGACAGACAGAAACAGACGGTGAAAGAGACAGACAGAGACTGACCTGAAAAGAGACTGACCTGGAAAGAGACTGACCTGGAAAGAGACAAATGGGGAAAAAGACAGATGGGGAAAGAGACAGACAGACATGCAGACAGGGACAGAGACAGGCAGACAGGGAAGGAGGAGACAGCCAGAGAGACAGACAAAGATAGATGGAGAAAGACACAGACCTTGATAGAGACAGACGGGGAAAGAGACATAGAAATAGAGACAGACAAGGAAAGAGACAGACAGAGACAGGCAGACAGGGAAAGAGACAGACAGGAAAAGACACAGACAAAGAGACGGGGAGACAGACCTAGAAAGAGACAGATGGGGAAAGAAACAGAGAGATAGAGACAGACAAGAAAAGTGACAGACAGAGACAGGCAGACGGGGAAAGAGACAGACGGAGAAAGAGACAGACGTGGAAGAGACAGACGGAGCACATTACTTGGCCAATTTAGTTAAATCTGTGTGGAATATCTGTGGTGTTGAAATATATATTGTGAAATGCTTCTATTAGCTTAGCTTAACAACAGTTATTAACCCGGGCAAAGCCGGGTAGTACAGCTAGTATATATATATATATATATATATATATATATATATATATATATATATATATATATATATATATATATAATATATAAAGCTCAGTGTATGTGTGTATGTCCGCTAAAGGAATCCACACCATCGCATGTACAATCACGAAATTTTGCACAGACACTCCATGTGAATCAGGGAACGTCATAGACTATGTTTGGGTGGAAAAATGTAACCCCGTGCTTTCCAGTTACTCTACAAAAATCCTGCAGCCATTAAACTGAATGGAGCTGGGAGCTGCAGGCTATAAATAGCAACTGTCAGTGGTTGCTATAGGAACAAAATAAACTGTTAGTATAACAAGCTTATGTGTGAGGTAAAGAGATGTCGGTGGTGAGATGGATAGAGAGAGACAGAGACACAGACAAACAGAGACACAGACAGAGACAGCCCTGGAAAGAGACAGCCCTGGAAAGAGACAGCCGGGCAAAGAGACAGACCGGGAAAGAGACAGACGGGGAAAGAGACAGACCGGGAAAGAGACAGCCCTGGAAAGACACAGACGGGGAAAGAGACAGCCCTGGAAAGAGACAGCCCTGGAAAGAGACAGCCCTGGAAAGAGACAGCCCTGGAAAGAGACAGACGCCCAAAAAGACAGACGGGCAAAGAGACAGACCTGGAAAGAGACAGCCCGGGAAAGAGACAAAGCGAGAAAGAGACAGAGCGAGAAAGAGACAGAGCGAGAAAGAGACAGAGCGGGAAAGAGACAGAGCGGGAAAGAGACAGACTGGGAAAGAGACAGACTGGGAAAGAGACAGAGCGGGAAAGAGACAGCCCTGGAAAGACACAGCCCTGGAAAGAAACAGCCCTGGAAAGAGACAGCCCTGGAAAGAGACAGTCGCCCAAAGAGACAGACTGGCAAAGAGACAGACGGGCAAAGAGACAGCCCGGGAAAGAGACAGCCCTGGAAAGACACAGCCCTGGAAAGAGACAGCCCTGGAAAAAGACAGCCCTGGAAAGAGACAGACGCCCAAAGAGACAGACGCGCAAAAAGACAGCCCGGGAAAGAGACAGAGCGAGAAAGAGACAGAGCGAGAAAGAGACAGAGCGGGAAAGAGACAGAGCGGGAAAGAGACAGACTGGGAAAGAGACAGACCGGGAAAGAGACAGCCCTGGAAAGAGACAGCCCTGGAAAGAGATAGCCCTGGAAAGAGACAGACGGCCAAAGAGACAGACCTGGAAAGAGACAGCCCTGAAAAGAGACAGCCGGGCAAAGAGACAGCCGGTCAAAGAGACAGAGCGAGAAAGAGACAGTCCTGGAGAGAGACAGCCCTGGAGAGAGACAGCCCTGGAGAGAGACAGCCCTGGAGAGAGACAGACCTAGAAACAGACAGCCCTTGAAACAGACAGCCCTGGAAAGAGACAGCCCTGGAAAGAGACAGACCAGGAAAGAGACAGACCAGGAAACAGATAGACCTAGAAACAGACAGCCGGGCAAAGAGACAACAGGGTAAAAAGACAGCTGGGCAAAAAGACAGCCGGCCAAAAAGACAGCCGGACAAAGAGACAGAGAGAGAGAGAGAGACAGACAGATACAGAGATTGAGACAGATAGACTGATACAAATACAGAGAGATAGAACAGACAGACAAGGAAAGAGACAGACAGCGAGACACAGACAGAGACTGGGAGAGAGACAGAGAGACAGTTACTATCCCGGGCAATGCCGGGTACTACGATACTACAGCTAGTACATTTATATATATATTTTTTTATTTCTTTTTTTTTTAAATACACATATGCGGTATCGGCGCATTCAAAAATGTCTGATCTATCAAAATCTAAAAATATTTAACCCAATAGGTAAACATTGTAAACCAAAAACAATCAAGAACGCCAATATTAAGTTTTAAGGTAGCTGCAATACCACAAAGAAATGCTGTAAGAAGTGATCAAAATGCCATATCTATCCCAACATGGTATCAATTCAAACATAGTCTTGCCCCGCAAAAAATAAGCCATCACATGGCTCCATTGACTGATAATTGAATACAGTACAAGTTTTGGAAAATGGCGAAATTTCCCCCAATTTTTTATTGTTTTGCAAACTTCTGAATATTTTCACTACTAAAATAATAAAAAAACTGGACATATTTGGTATCGCTGTAATCATAATGTGGAGGAGACTCTTATTGCCTGCTCATTTTTACAACATGATGTACAGCGTAAAAATTATTCCCAAAAAACATGTCAGAATAATCTTCTTTTTCACAATTTCTCCACATTTGGAATTTTTTTCTGCATTTTATAGAAGCTCTGTGGTAAAATGAAAGGTATCATTCAAAAGTACATCTTGTCCTGCAAATAATAAGCCATCATATATTCATTTGGACAGAAAAATAAAAAAGTTATCGCTCTGGGGAGGAGGGGAGGAAAAAACGAAAAATGCAAAAACGGAAATTGGCCGGAGTTAAGGAGCAATCATACGTCTTACCTGCAGCTCTTCAAGCCAAGAGATCAGAGGAACACTTTAAATGATGATCCAGAAGTTAAAAGAACAAACAGAAAACTTATGTTTCTCCCCTATAGCCCGGAGCCTCTGGCATATCCCGGATTAAGGATGCTCCTACCAACAACCCTGGGGGTGGAGGAGGAGAATATCTATAATCTGCATGAATAAAATTCAATCTAACATAATTTGAAGAGTAATCATCATTTGTTTTTCCCAAAATCAATAATAAAGGTGAAAATAAGACACCTTGGAATATATTTTATTAGGGAAATTTGCTTCTTTCTCCTCCAGGATGGATTATTTATGCTCAAAGTTCTCAATTTACGAGAATCTATTTTCAGTGAAGATGCAGATTTTCCCATTGCTGAGATAGGAGATGACAGTTGGTGCTCATAAAGTTCTATGGAGAACTGTAACTGTCACTTTAAGATTGACTGTGTTTGCCTCTAGCTCCTCCCTCCTCCATAGAATTTTAAAAGCAGCAACTGTCCTCTGCTATCTCCATAATGGGAAGACCTGTCTTCATTGAATGCAGATTTTACCCATGAATTGAGAGTAAAAGATCAGTCCAGGAGGAAAAAGAAGCAGCTTGCGCTGATAAGATATATTACAAAGCTGATTATTTTCACGTGTGCTATTGATTTATGAAATGAAAAATTGAAGGGGATCTGTCACCAGGTTTTTGCTACCTGATCTGAGAGCAGCATAACGTAGGAAAAGAGACCCTGATTAAAGCGATGTATCACTTAGTTTACTAGATATAGCAGTTGTGACACAATCAGAGATTTTAGATGTAGCAGAGCTCAGAAAACTAACTCCGCCCACCCCCTATCAGCTCTCTGTGTACATTGTATATTGACAGTAAACTGCAAATCAAAGCTGGAGGCGGAGTTTAACTAGGGCACCTAGTCCAAGCAGTGATAATTTTCTGCTGATAAAATACACGTATTGAAACAGCAGCACGCAGCCTAATAAGTGACACATTAGTGGAATCAGGGTCTCATCTACAACATTCTGTCCGCAAATTACAGAGAAAAAACCTGCAAATTTGCTTTAACCCCTTAACGATAAATGACATGCTATGTACGTCATCCAACGTCTCTTTGCCTTTGATGCGGGTTCACACGCAGAGCCCGCATCTATCCCCGCACGTCGGCTGATTTAATCAGGCAACATGTGCTTCTAAAGTGGGCTTTACACGCTACAATATATCTAACGATGTGTTGGCGGGGTCACGTCGTAAGTGACGCACATCCGGCATCGTTAGTGATATTGTAGTGTGTGAAACCTACGTGCGATTGTAATTGGACGAATAAACGTTGATCGCATGTACGTTGTTCAAAACCTAAAAATTGAACGTCAGGTTGTTCAATGTTCCTGAGGCAGCACACATCGCAGTGTGTGACACCCCGGGAACGATTAACAGATCTTACCTGCGTCCTGCGGCTCCCGCCGGCAATGCGGAAGGAAGGAGGTGGGCGGGATGTTTACGTACCGCTCATCTCCGCCCCTCCGCTTCTATTGGCCGGCCGCCGTGTGACGTCGCTGTGACGCCGAACGTCCCTCCCACTCCAGGAAGTGGATGTTCGCCGCCCACAACGAGGTCGTATAATAGGTAAGTACATGTGATGGCAATTAATCGTTTGTGTGACACGGTCAACAAATTGAACGTGCCGCACATACCATGGGGGCCGGTCACATCGCATACAATATTGTATGCTTAATTGTAAGGTGTAAAGCAGGCTTTAGGCCTCCAACACACATCCGTGCCGCCGGTACGTGTTTGGTATGTTTTTGCACGTACCGGCGGCACGGAGACACATACACCAATGTTACCCTATGGTAACAGGCACACACACGTAAAACCACACAGAACGTGTGTCCGTGTCGTTTGTACGTGTGTGCGTTTTTCCACACGCTCAACATGTCCGTTTTTCTCCAGCATCACGCAGGCATGGACCCGCTAAAGTCAATGGGTACGTGCCTGCACATATTTCCGTGTGCGTTTTTTTGGTGAATTCTGGAAGCGATGTCGGTCAATCTCCCTCTGTCAGTCGGTCGGTATCTTTCGCTGTCAGATGGTCGCTCTGTCTGTCTCTCTCTCTGTCTGTCCCTCTCTATGTCCGTCTGTCGGTCTCTCCCCCTCTCTCATACTCATCGATCCCCGATCACTGGCGCGGCACTGCACAGCTGTCAAAAACCTCCGGCGGCTTTTACTTTTTTGAAAATGCCGGCCGCTCATTATTCAATCTCGTATTCACTGCTTTCCCCGCCCACCGGCGCCTATGATTGGTTGCAGTCAGACACGCCCCCACGCTGAGTGACAGCTGTCTCACTGCAACCAATCACAGCCGCCGGTGGGCAGGTCTATATCTTGCAGTAAAATAAATAAATAAATAATTTAAAAAAAACGGTGTGCTGCCCTCCACCACAATTTTGATACCAGCCAGGGTAAAGCCACACGGCTGAAGACTTGTATTCTCAGGATGGGGAACCCCACGTTATGGGGAGCCCACCACCCTAACAATATTAGCCAGCAGCCGCCCGGAATTGCCGCATCCATTAGATGCGACAGTCCCGGGACTCTACCCGGCTCATCCCGAATTGCCCTGGTGCGGTGGCAATTGGGGTAATAAGGTGTTAATCATGGCAGGTATCTATGATATCCCCAATGATTAACCTGTAAGTGAAAGTAAATAAACACATTCACCCAAAAAAATCCTTTATTTGGAATAAAAGACAAAAAAACACCCTTTCACCACTTTATTAAGCCACAAATACCCATCCAGGTCCGGCGTAATCCACGGAGGTCCCACGACGCTCTCAGCTCTGCTACATGAAGGTGACAGGAGCGGCCACATACCATGACCAATCTCTGTCAGCTCCACGCAGCAACTGAGGTGAGCCGCGCAAACAGCGATGACGTCACTCAGGTTACTCGCGGCCACCGCTGGATCCTCCAACTGTGACAGCAAGTCGCCCAGGTGACTGAAGTGAGCAGAGCGATCTGCAAAAAAATCACAGGTGAGTTGCGGTCTCGGGTGGAGGACTCCAGCTGGCCGCGGGTAGCCTGAGTGACGGCAGCGATAATCACGCCGCTAACTTCAGTCACTCAGGGGATTATCGGTCACCGGTGAGTCCTTCACGGGTGACCGCTAATCAGAACGCCACACACAGACAGAGCCGCGGTATGACAATGAAGTCGGGTGAAGTTCATCCGAGTTCATTCTCATCGCGCGTCTGTGTCTGTGTCGGCTGTCAGCCGGCATGTAGCAACGACATTTTGCCCCACACACGGATCATTTCAAACGGACATTACACATACGTTTCTCACGACGAGCATATGCCATCACACGGATGTCACACGTACTGGAGAAACGTCCATAAAAAACGGAACACGGACCCGAAAAACGGAACGTGAGACACGTACGTGTTTTTTGCGGAAGTGTGGCAGAGGCCTAAGAGAGCGCAGGTGGAGCGGCGCCCTGACCATGACCGTTAAACTGTTAAGTGCCACTGTCAATCTTTGGTAGGGTGCATGCTGATATACCTCCTCATCAGCGCCCCCGAGCATATTATGGAGCATTCCTGTGTATGGAGGAGTCGGGAGAGACAGCCGATGACCGGCAAGACAGGAACACTTTCGTCTGCCAGTTATTGCCAGTTTAGTCTTTCTGTGCATCCATTGACATGTGGTGTAATAAAAGAGACAGCAAAACAGTAATACAAAGGTACATTTATTTCATTAAAATAACTCTTTCATAGATAGCGCACAATTAAGAAACAAATTATTATGCAATGTAGATTTATATTTCACATCACAAGACTAGGATCACATTGCTGTGAAGGAACTGGTATATAATCACTCTCGTGTGACAGTCTATAAGTCATAAATATGTTTTTTGCAAAGATATTTTAAAGCATGAGCGGCCATTTTTGGGGAAGTCGAATACTCTTGTGCTAACAGTTAAGACCCTTTTACACATTCCCAATTGTCAGCCAGTGTAAAAATACTGATCATTGACAAATGAGCAAAATGGTCATCTATCAGGGAATCAGAAAGGTTATGCCAACATAAAAATCATCGTTGTCGGTAGCACATAGCCCGTATAATTAGACATTTACAGACAAAAGTTATGTTACCAGTAAAGTTTTCTCTAAAACATGAACTTCCGAAGAACCAGTTTTCTGATTAAACAATCATCCTGTGTACAATCAGTATTTTGAGGGTTTTTTCATCTCCAAAAATCCTCCTCCAAAACTACTTCCCATTTCTATGGGAAAACCACCTTGCTTTTCATTATTTTTTTTTCCTGAAGGCGGCTTTCACACTACGTTTTTTTAACATGCGTCATGAACGTTTTTTTGCTGTAAAAGTGGATCCTGTTTTTACAAAGAAAAACGCATGTCTTATATTGCAGGATCCTGCCACTTGAAGTTTATGGGCGGGCATTGGAGTCATGTGATCGGGAGTGAGGGGAACTGAACGTGATAGACTGGGAGCCGGCATCTGACAGCTGCAGACGCTGGTAACCAAGGTAAACATCGGGTAACTAAGCAAAGTGCTTTGCTTGGATACCCGATATTTACCTTGGTTACGAGCATCCGTAGCTGCTAGGAGCCGGGCTGCCTGCTCCCTGCACACGTAACCAAGGTAAACATCGGGTAACTAAGCTAATCGTTTTGCTTGGTTACCCGATATTTACCTTGGTTACGAGCGTCCGTAGCTGCTAGGAGCCGGACTGCCTGCTCCCTGCACACGTAACCAAGGTAAACATCGGGTAACTAAGCGAATCGTTTTGCTTGGTTACCCGATATTTACCTTGGTTACGAGCGTCCGCCGCTCTCAGGCAGGGGAGAGAGAGAGGGAGTGGGAGAGAGGGAGGGGGAGAGAAGGAGGGGGAGAGAGAGACTGATCACGCCAGGCTGGTTTCTGGGCATGCTCAGTAGAGCTAGCAGGATCCTGTCTATCAGCATGCCAGCGTTCACATGCGTTTGCGTGCAGTATAGTCAGGATCCAGTGAAAAACAGTATTTGGACGCAGCTCAAAAACGCTACAAGTAGCGTTTTTGAAAAAAGTTAAAAACTGCAACTCGCTGGATCCTCACTATAACGCATGCAAACGCATGTGAACACATGTTGACGCGAGTCCATTGCAAATGCATTGAAATGAAAACGCATTTGCACTGGATCTGTTTTTGCGTTAAAAAAACGTTCATGGCGCATGTTAAAAAAACGTGGTGTGAAAGCAGCCTAGAGGTTTTTAAAAACACCTAGTGAAACTTGTCACTTGTTTTAAGGGGACATTGAAGGAAATGTCTTCAAACTATGCACTGTCTGATTAAAAGACTGAAAAAAAATGCTTTTTTTAAAAAAAAAATAAAACTCTTCAAAAACAACTTCAGGAAAAGCTTCAAGAAAAGAAAACTCTTTCAACATCTTCCCGAAACAGGAAAATGTCCTGGAGCGGCTTCTGCTTGAATTTCTGATGTTTCAACGCCTCTAAAACCTCAATGTACACATGCCCTAATAATACTCAATTTGTCAGATATTTATGCTGATTTATGACCAATCGAAAGTAGAACTTTGATGTGGTCATAATACTAAATCTGTCAGATATTGATGCTGATTTAAGACCAGTTGAAAGCAGAACTTTGATGTGGTTATTATACTGAATCTGTCAGTTATCTATGCTGATATAAGACCAGTCAAAAGTTAAACTTTGTTGTGGTCGTAATACTGAATTTCTCAGATTTTTATGCCAATTTATGACTAGTCGAAATTAGACCTTTGATGTGGTCATAATACTGAATCTGTCAGATATCTATACTGATTTATGGTCAGTCGAAAGTAGAACTTTGATGTTGTCATAATACTGAATCTGTCAGATATCTATACTGATATAAGACCAGTTGAAAGTAGAACTTTGATGTGGTTATAATACTAAATCTATCAGATATTTATGCTGATTTATGACCAGTTAAAAGTAGAACTTTGATGTGGTCATTATAATGAATCTGTCAGTTACCTATGATGATTTATGACCAGTCAAAAGTAGAACATTGATGTGGTCATAATACTGAATCTGTCAGATATTTATACTGATTTAAGACCACTTGAAAGTAGGACTTTGATGTGGTCTTAATACTGAATCTATCAGATATCTATACTGATTTATGCCCAGTTGAAAGTAAAACTTTGATGTGGTGTTAATACTGAATCTGTCAGATATTTACGCTGATTTATGACCAGTTGAAAGTAGAACTTTGATGTGGTCATAAATCAGCTTAAAAGAAAGCTCAAAACTGAGGTAAGGACAAGCTTGGACTGGACCATCGGGGAACCGCAAGTCCCCCGGTGGACCCCTGTTCATAAATGCCCTTCCTATAGTACTTGGAACATCTAATCCTTCCTTTAACAAACTGCCTAGTTTACTATATAAAATCAAAGGTAAATTTGTGAAGGAGTGAGATACTTGAAAGAGTGGGCAATAACATTTCGACTCAACGGGAAGAAATGATTAAGACTTTTACACCATTTTTTTTTTTGCCGTCAAAAAGTTTTGCTGAAAAACATTCAACTTTTTTGAGGTTTTAAGCCGCTCTCAAAACTTTTAATAAGTGGATGGGGAAAGTAGGCAAGGTAAGCTGTGCAAATAAGGTTAAAGCCATTCTCATAAATTACAATCAAAATATCACACCAGTTCTACTGATGGTGGTGCCTGAATAAGATGCTACTTCTCAGACAAATGGAAAGAGGACCAAGTGCATTTATGAGTCTTCTTTTAAGATTTGGAAATAAGAACTTTTTGAAAAGTTTTTGAAAAGTTGCAAAATTTTACACCATTAGGGTGTGAACTAAAACCTGAAGCAGCAGTTTTAGATTTAAGGATGCGCTAAGTTTATCAACCAGAGCCAAGAAAAGCTACTAATATTTGACTATGAAGGACTGGAGAAAACGGGTTTATTGCCGCGCTAAAAACCACGAGCATGTATAAGTCAAATTATTCTCTTTATTTAGATCATTCCTACGCGTTTCCGAGGCTCATCTGCCTCCTTCATCAGGGAAAAAGAATCTTACAGACAGAGAGGATTTATCCTTATGAAGCAGCAAACAGAGAAAAAAAAAATGTGAAAGCAACCAATCATGACATCATCATTACATCTGTTCCTGAGCGATGACTCATTGCCTCATGGAATAAGGCTATGTCATAACATATACAACACAAGTTTCAAAAAAATTTTTTCCGCATAAGAGGCAATAAACAATAAAGGACAAAGAGAAAATGAATAAAAATGAACAAAAAATTCTTATTTGAATATGCGCTTGTCTGTGTTTCATTTTTAGAAAAATGGTCTTTGAGTGTATATGAAAAGAGGGAGAAGTTTTTATTTGTGATTTATTTATTTGTTTATTTTATTTATTTTATATAATATATATAAGAAAGGGAAAAGTATTTTATTTAAATATGAAAATATATATGTAAAAGCAATGGACAAAGGGAAAGAGGATTAATTCCCGTATCCAAGACAGATTCAAACTCATAGAATTGCGTCTGTGTTCTCATATGCTATTAAGCTACCAATGCTCCATATAAACAGCTTGGTGTTGAAAGCAACCACAGATAAACACCTGGACAATTAGGGGATTAGAAAAAAGGTGTATATTTATAAGACCCATAAAGTATAGAGAGATACAGGTTTGTGATATGCTATTCAGTATATATGAAAATCAATATATATGAAATAGAATATGTGATGATTTTTTATATTGCATTCTAAAAGAGATGCATTTAGTATAATTCTAATTAGTGATATGCGGAGAGAAAAAATATATTTATTTAATGGTGTATTTATAAGTATATAAGAATGAGTGATATTAACCACAGTGATTTCATTATGAGACATGACATAAAGGAAGGAGGAACATGCAATTTCAGAACTAGAGAAAAAAAAAAAAAAAAAAAAAAAAAAAAAATGAATGAAGAACGAAAAATTATAATGCACATACATGAAGAGACAGTTTCTCTGTCTAGAAAGGTGAAGTGGGTTCAGACCGTGCGAAAGAGATGAACCGCGCATGATCACGATACGTATAAGGAGCAAGTTCCTCACCAAAGGAGGTGATGTGAGGTCAAACTGTGGGGAAAGGAGATGAGTGTGCGAAGTGCCGATTCATGGAGAAACATGAATCACGATATTAGAAACAAAGCAAGAGAAAGAGATGCACGGGGTATTAGCCGACAATAAGAGGTCGGGGAATAAAGTCTGATTGGATTACAAAGATATGTAAATATTGAAATATATGAATAAAGTCTGATTGGATTACAAAGAATATGTGAATATAAATGTAGGTTGTGATACAAAATATTGTGTGTGAGGGTGTGAATTAAACATAACGATCTCTGAGGCAGAATAGTGACATCTATATATACATATATATAAATGCATGCACATATATATACACATACCTGCATACACACATATATATACGTGAAATCAGAATTGAAACAATTGACAAAAATACTGAGGGTCTAAAAGAAAATTCAGAATAAGAAAATATATGGCACAGATATCCTGATAGTGTCACAAAGATATGTGAATGTGTATAAAAATATAACAATACAAGGAAATATCAAAACATATCGAAAAAAACATATTATGCAAGAAAGATAAAATCATGAAGATGTCTGAAAGCAAGGCAAAAATGTATTATCCCAAAAATAAAAAATATATATATATAATATATAATGGATATATATGACATGTGAAAAGTATAAAGAAACTGGGGTTTTTTTTAAAATGAAAAAGGATAAATTACGGATAAACCTATGAGCACGTTGGAATGTTAAAAAACATATATACTTAAAATTATAATAAAAACATACACTATATACATAATTCATCAAATGAAATAAATTTTGTAAAATTTCTAAGGGAATATGATTATAAATATACAAAAAAATGGGACAATTTTTTTTTTTTTTTTTTTTTTTAAAAATCTTTTTTAAAATACTAAAACTTTTTTTTAAAAACCTTTCTTAGAACATATATATTAGGATTATAACACTAAAAACAAGAGGAAACTGAAAGAATGTGTATCAGTTGGGAATCTAAGCATGACACACAGAATAGATCAGCTGTCAGAAAAATTATGTATAATTATAACAAATCACTAGAATAAAACATAGGGATACGAGGACGGTAGTTAATAGAACAGATCAGTCACTTCATTTAAGCCGAAAGGCTTCAGTGTATTTAACCTATGTATCCAAAACGTTTCTTTTCTGCTGAGGACCTCTGCTCTATCCTTCACACTTGTGGGAATCTGTTCTATAGGTGTTATTTTAAAATCTAAACTTTTGTTATGAAAGATTGTGCAATGTTTGGATAAACCATGTTGTAAAAAACCTGTTCTTATATTGTGGCGATGGGAGTTTAGTCTATTGTGAAGTGCCTGAGATGTCCTACCCACATATTGTTTACCGCATGAACAGTCTACCAGGTATATAACATGGTCAGACTGGCATGTTAGACGATAATTAATTTTAAAATTTTCCGAATTCCCTAGAGAACAAAAAGTAGTCCTCCCATGGCAAATGCTCCTGCAGCATAAACAATTTTTCGAGCCACATTTATAGGAACCTACTATTGCCATGGGCTTTGGGCTCAATATCTCAGTTCTAAGCCTGCTCGGAGCTATTATAGTTTTGATCGTTGGGGCCCGCCTAAAGGTGACCCCTGGTTTAGAGGGTAGAAAAGGCTTTAAAATGGGATCGTTGAGCAAAATGTCCCAATGTTTGGTGAGGGTATCCCTTATAGCGACATTATCCCCACTATAGGTAGTGATAAAATTCAGAGTAAACTCCTGCTTCCCTTTTTCCGGTTTCAACAGTCTTTTGTCGTTCAATAGCCCCAAAGGGCAAGGGTCAGAGTCTCTCTTGATCAAATCTGATTGTTTAAATTTTAAAGTCTCTTTGTAAGCTCTCTGGACCAGCGTCTTAGGATATTCTTTTTCTAGGAACCGCTCCCTTAAAATCCCTACTTGTTCTTTAAAATCAATGTCATTAGTACAATTCCGCCTTATGCGCTTATATTGATTTGGGGGGATATTGGATAGCCACTTCACATAATGCTCACTCCCATAGTGGATGTACCCATTTGCGTCAACTTGTTTGAAAAAATTTTTTGTGTGGATTTTACCATTATTATGAAAGATGGTTAGGTCCAAAAAGTTAATTTCTTCCTTGTGTGTTACTGATGTGAAGGACAAACCCCAGTCATTATCATTCAAGTTATCTAGGAAATTGTTAATGTGATTTTGTAGATATTAACAATTTCCTAGATAACTTGAATGATAATGACTGGGGTTTGTCCTTCACATCAGTAACACACAAGGAAGAAATTAACTTTTTGGACCTAACCATCTTTCATAATAATGGTAAAATCCACACAAAAAATTTTTTCAAACAAGTTGACGCAAATGGGTACATCCACTATGGGAGTGAGCATTATGTGAAGTGGCTATCCAATATCCCCCCAAATCAATATAAGCGCATAAGGCGGAATTGTACTAATGACATTGATTTTAAAGAACAAGTAGGGATTTTAAGGGAGCGGTTCCTAGAAAAAGAATATCCTAAGACGCTGGTCCAGAGAGCTTACAAAGAGACTTTAAAATTTAAACAATCAGATTTGATCAAGAGAGACTCTGACCCTTGCCCTTTGGGGCTATTGAACGACAAAAGACTGTTGAAACCGGAAAAAGGGAAGCAGGAGTTTACTCTGAATTTTATCACTACCTATAGTGGGGATAATGTCGCTATAAGGGATACCCTCACCAAACATTGGGACATTTTGCTCAACGATCCCATTTTAAAGCCTTTTCTACCCTCTAAACCAGGGGTCACCTTTAGGCGGGCCCCAACGATCAAAACTATAATAGCTCCGAGCAGGCTTAGAACTGAGATATTGAGCCCAAAGCCCATGGCAATAGTAGGTTCCTATAAATGTGGCTCGAAAAATTGTTTATGCTGCAGGAGCATTTGCCATGGGAGGACTACTTTTTGTTCTCTAGGGAATTCGGAAAATTTTAAAATTAATTATCGTCTAACATGCCAGTCTGACCATGTTATATACCTGGTAGACTGTTCATGCGGTAAACAATATGTGGGTAGGACATCTCAGGCACTTCACAATAGACTAAACTCCCATCGCCACAATATAAGAACAGGTTTTTTACAACATGGTTTATCCAAACATTGCACAATCTTTCATAACAAAAGTTTAGATTTTAAAATAACACCTATAGAACAGATTCCCACAAGTGTGAAGGATAGAGCAGAGGTCCTCAGCAGAAAAGAAACGTTTTGGATACATAGGTTAAATACACTGAAGCCTTTCGGCTTAAATGAAGTGACTGATCTGTTCTATTAACTACCGTCCTCGTATCCCTATGTTTTATTCTAGTGATTTGTTATAATTATACATAATTTTTCTGACAGCTGATCTATTCTGTGTGTCATGCTTAGATTCCCAACTGATACACATTCTTTCAGTTTCCTCTTGTTTTTAGTGTTATAATCCTAATATATATGTTCTAAGAAAGGTTTTTAAAAAAAAGTTTTAGTATTTTAAAAAAGATTTTTAAAAAAAAAAAAAAAAAAAAAAAAAAATTGTCCCATTTTTTTGTATATTTATAATCATATTCCCTTAGAAATTTTACAAAATTTATTTCATTTGATGAATTATGTATATAGTGTATGTTTTTATTATAATTTTAAGTATATATGTTTTTTAACATTCCAACGTGCTCATAGGTTTATCCGTAATTTATCCTTTTTCATTTTAAAAAAAACCCCAGTTTCTTTATACTTTTCACATGTCATATATATCCATTATATATTATATATATATATTTTTTATTTTTGGGATAATACATTTTTGCCTTGCTTTCAGACATCTTCATGATTTTATCTTTCTTGCATAATATGTTTTTTTCGATATGTTTTGATATTTCCTTGTATTGTTATATTTTTATACACATTCACATATCTTTGTGACACTATCAGGATATCTGTGCCATATATTTTCTTATTCTGAATTTTCTTTTAGACCCTCAGTATTTTTGTCAATTGTTTCAATTCTGATTTCACGTATATATATGTGTGTATGCAGGTATGTGTATATATATGTGCATGCATTTATATATATGTATATATAGATGTCACTATTCTGCCTCAGAGATCGTTATGTTTAATTCACACCCTCACACACAATATTTTGTATCACAACCTACATTTATATTCACATATTCTTTGTAATCCAATCAGACTTTATTCATATATTTCAATATTTACATATCTTTGTAATCCAATCAGACTTTATTCCCCGACCTCTTATTGTCGGCTAATACCCCGTGCATCTCTTTCTCTTGCTTTGTTTCTAATATCGTGATTCATGTTTCTCCATGAATCGGCACTTCGCACACTCATCTCCTTTCCCCACAGTTTGACCTCACATCACCTCCTTTGGTGAGGAACTTGCTCCTTATACGTATCGTGATCATGCGCGGTTCATCTCTTTCGCACGGTCTGAACCCACTTCACCTTTCTAGACAGAGAAACTGTCTCTTCATGTATGTGCATTATAATTTTTCGTTCTTCATTCATTTTTTTTTTTTTTTTTTTTTTCTCTAGTTCTGAAATTGCATGTTCCTCCTTCCTTTATGTCATGTCTCATAATGAAATCACTGTGGTTAATATCACTCATTCTTATATACTTATAAATACACCATTAAATAAATATATTTTTTCTCTCCGCATATCACTAATTAGAATTATACTAAATGCATCTCTTTTAGAATGCAATATAAAAAATCATCACATATTCTATTTCATATATATTGATTTTCATATATACTGAATAGCATATCACAAACCTGTATCTCTCTATACTTTATGGGTCTTATAAATATACACCTTTTTTCTAATCCCCTAATTGTCCAGGTGTTTATCTGTGGTTGCTTTCAACACCAAGCTGTTTATATGGAGCATTGGTAGCTTAATAGCATATGAGAACACAGACGCAATTCTATGAGTTTGAATCTGTCTTGGATACGGGAATTAATCCTCTTTCCCTTTGTCCATTGCTTTTACATATATATTTTCATATTTAAATAAAATACTTTTCCCTTTCTTATATATATTATATAAAATAAATAAAATAAACAAATAAATAAATCACAAATAAAAACTTCTCCCTCTTTTCATATACACTCAAAGACCATTTTTCTAAAAATGAAACACAGACAAGCGCATATTCAAATAAGAATTTTTTGTTCATTTTTATTCATTTTCTCTTTGTCCTTTATTGTTTATTGCCTCTTATGCGGAAAATTTTTTTTTGAAACTTGTGTTGTATATGTTATGACATAGCCTTATTCCATGAGGCAATGAGTCATCGCTCAGGAACAGATGTAATGATGATGTCATGATTGGTTGCTTTCACATTTTTTTTTTTCTCTGTTTGCTGCTTCATAAGGATAAATCCTCTCTGTCTGTAAGATTCTTTTTCCCTGATGAAGGAGGCAGATGAGCCTCGGAAACGCGTAGGAATGATCTAAATAAAGAGAATAATTTGACTTATACATGCTCGTGGTTTTTAGCGCGGCAATAAACCCGTTTTCTCCAGTCCTTCATATTTAAAATCTGCTCTATAACGGGGCCGCTGCAGAACCACCCAAGCGCTCATCCATGCTAACAAAGGGGTTGTGACTGGCACAACCCGGCCAGGTGAGTGCACTGTTTTTATCCTCTTTCACTCTGTAAACCGGGTAAAACCCTATTGCGCCTTTCTTGTCTCCCCCATTACAGCACTAATATTTGACGTCATCCCTGACGCGTCTTCTAATAAGTAGGACCAGCGCAATGACAAAGTTATAAGGCTATGTGTCCACGGTAGAATGTACCTGCGGATTTTTCTGCATGAAAATCCGCGACTTTCGCGGCAAATCCGCACCCGCGGATTTGCCGCGGATTTACCGCGGATTTGCCGCGGATTTTGATGCGGATTTTTTTTCTTCCCATTCTATACCCAAATCCGCACCAAAATCCACAACAAAGAATTGACATGCTGCAGATTTTTCCGCACCAAAATCCGCGGCAAATCCGCAGCGGAAAAATCCGCAGCATGGACACAGCATTTCCAAAATGCCATTGAAATGGCTTGGAAGTGCCGCTGCTGCAGATTTTCGGAAAATCCGCGGTAAATCCGCGGCAAATCCGCGGCAAAATCCGCGCAAAATCCGCAGCGTGGGCACATAGCCTAAAGTGATGCAAGCAGGACACCACACCGGTACTACTATTAAGAAGAAACGCCAGAAATGTTTTCACTACTACAACCACAAGCAACTGAACAGCAAGACGAAATACTATTCATTGCGCAGACTTTAGGGTCGCCGATGAATAAATGTTAGGTCTACAATTGTCGGGTTTTCTTATTTTAATCAATAAATCTTGGAATAATAATCATTTCCACAATTGGATGTGTTTTAAAAATTTTTTCCTGTGCTGAGATAATCTTATATAAGTGTCCCTGCTGTGTACTGTGTAATGGCCGTGTCTGACCGTACAGGAACATGGTCCGATCATACCACATCTCCAGGGCTGAGGAGGACGCAGAAGAGTATAAAGACATTACAGCACAGGATCATAGATGATTCTTTATGTGAGGTAAAACATTTTTTTTAAAAGCGGGCAGGGAAATGTTTTACCTCACAGAAAGAATCATCTATGAACCTGTGCTGTAATGTCTTTACACTCTTTAGTGTCCTCCCGTCAGTTGATTAATGTCCTCGCTTGGCACGTCATAAGCTAAGTGGGGTGTCAATCAACTCAATGGTGGCTTCTACCTGTGACAGACACATGTTCTGGATGCTAATTATCACCTCTAACATGCTCAGTCTTACAGGTTTCTATTCAAATATTTAAAATTTGCTTTGGAAAATAAGAATATGAAGACAAAGATGCCTGAAAAAGTCTTCATCGGGGGCCTACCTGTATTATTTATGGTTTGGTCCATCATTCTTAAGACTGTGCAAATGTAAGGAATCAGTATATATCACATTCACCACATGAAAGATTTTGTCCACTATTTTTACTTTTACGACCTAACCTAAGAATAGGCAATCAATGTCCGATGCTTGCGATGCCGAGCGCGATAGGCTTCGCCCCCGTCGCACATGCAATATCTTGTGATAGCTGCCGTAGCGAACATTATCGCTACGGCAGCTTCACACGCACTTACCTGCCCTGCGACGTCGCTCTGGCCGGCGAACCACCTCCTTCCTAAGGGGGCAGGTCCTGCGGCGTCACAGCGACGTCACACGGCAGGCGGCCAATAGAAGCGGAGGGGCGGAGATGAGTGGGACGTAAACATCCCGCTCACCTCCTTCCTTCCGCATAGCCGGTGGAGGCAGGTAAGGAGTTGTTCCTCGCTCCTGTGGTGTCATACACAGCGATGTGTGGAGCTGCAGGAACGACAAACAACATCGTACCTGCGGACGCACCGATATTATGACAATGAACGATGTGACACAGATCACCGATTTTTGACTGTTTCACGCTCGTTCATCTTCTCTCCTAGGCTTTACACGTTGCGACATCGTTACCGGCGCCGGATGTACGTCACTTTCGATTTGACCCCGACGATATCGCAGTAGCGATGTCGCAACGTGCAAAGTACCCCTAAGAATAGGCCATCAATGTAAAAGTAGTGGACAACCCATTTAAGCAGTCAAGAAGTGGAAGAAGTCTAACTGTGGGGCCTACATGACCATCCCCATGGCTAAGCCGGTTCCGCTAACTTGCTTACATCGGAATCGGAATATATCTTCACTTTTTCTTACTTTAGAAGAAAAGCTTGATAAAATATATTGGAATCACGGCAGGGAAAGAATTAGGACCATCATCCATGAAAAAAAATTCTAATGTGTGCATTATTTCCCTATATATTCCCCTAATATGTATACTTTAATCTGATTTGCAGGCATATAATATAATTTTATTAAAGATCTTTTTAGCAATTCTCTTTCCCACAAACTGTATATCATTATAGATGGGAGTGACAGCACGAGAGCGAAGATGTTTCCTTCTACAGCCGTAGAGATCACCTCAAAGTATATATATAATGAGCGTATACGCATCAAGAGAGAAGCCGGGAACTTTCCTATGTCCATGTCTCCTTCATCAGCGCCTGATGAAGACCCTTAGGTTGGAGGGATCCAGATGCCAGGTCAGAGCTTATACATTTTCTTGGAATCTGTTTCTGACAGGAATCTCTGATGAAAATGCCATCTAAAACATAGAAAAGGTGAAAAGAAAAGGTAAAGTCTCATTCAGTCGTCTACATAGGACACAACTCCCATAACAGCAGAGATAACTCTGTTCCCAATCAGTTAAGGCCCCATACACATTAGTCGAGAAATTGATTTCAATAGGAGGTGGATGTGCTACGTGTAAGGGGGTATATGGCTCTGCCACCCCCACAGAGGTAAAAACACTGTGTGTATGTACATTAAAGGGGTATGTTATGTGTTGTGTGGCCACTAGATCACAATGTTGTATAGACTGCTTTCCTGGTAGCCGCTGGGTAGGAAAAGGGTTAATTGCAGGGAGGGTTATGGTAGATAAAAAAGGCAAGTAATAAGAGGAGGGGAGGAGAGTCCCCAGTGAGGAGAGAGAGTACCTGCAGCTGCAATAGGCCTAATAGGCCAGAAGCGCGTTTCGAGTAATATGGCCAGACCATCAGGGTCAGACTCGGACACCGGTCACGCAGAGTCCTGTGCGAGGAAGGACTGAGTGTAACTGCATCCTCAGAAGAGGGTATACACCGTGCGGTCTGAGTGGCGTTTGTTTTCCTGGAAGGAATACCCAAAGAACCCCCTCAAGAGACTGATGGTTAGTGAGACCCTAAAAAGAGGGTGGGAACCGAACGTGAGAGCAGAAGTTGAACCTGCAACTTACTGTGACGTCTTTAGAGGAGATGAGGGGCTTAGGCTGCTTTCACACATCCGGTAGGTGCAGAGCCGGCCAGTCCGGCTCTAAAACCTATGCAACGGATGCGGCGAAAAAGCCGCATCCTTTGCATAAGTTTTTTAAAAACGGCCCGTCCAGTTTTTGCCGCTTGCGGCACGCTACTGAGCATGCGCAGTGGCAAAAACCGCATGCGGCGGCCGGATGCGGTGTTTGTGTGGCGCCCCAGGACCTGGTCGCCACAACAGCATTGCCCCTCCAAAGGGTTAATGCTGAGCCTGGAGGTAATTGGGAGGTCTACTGGCCAGTAAGTTTAACATCCAACGCAGTTCTCCCTCAGGCCAGCAGGGGGAGCTCTGAACCTGAAGTTCCAGGGAGCATTCCTTAAGTCTGGCCTGAGGGAGGAGTTAGTGTTCAGTCTGTAGGAGAAAGCAAAGTGTGCAGACGCAGTGTCCTGTGGAACTGGGGCCTAGAGCTGGAGCAGCTTGGCCCAGTGAAACAGGAGGAGCAGAGAGGCACAGAGGAGACTTGGACATCGGAGTCTGTGGCCACCAGGGCCTAAAATACTCCCTGGTAGCCGAATCCGAAGGGCAGGAGAGCTGCAAGCACCTGGCCCATAAACAGCCCGAAGGTACAGCTGCATCATCAGGGCCCGGTGTGGACTCCAGCAGAGAAGCACCAGAGAGGGCCTGCGCAGCCTACCACAGAGGGAAAGGGACGTACCACCGGTCCCAGCAGCAAGAGGGCCATTGCTAAATCCAGAGAGCAGGGTCCTAGCACAGTAAAGAAAAGAACAGGAGTAGGCCTCATACTCAGCTGGCCAAAACGACATCTCCGTTACTTCCAGGCCGGCCGGAGCCCTCTACCACCTGTAAAGGTCTCCCAGGACTAACCGTTTGTAAAGTAAAAGAGGAGAAGGTAAAGAGACTGTTGTTTGTGCCTGTTTCTTTCATTGCCTGTCAGCCCTGCACCGTGTTATCCACACAACACCATAGACTCTCACGAGCACCAACAGTGTCCCCGGGGCACCGCTCCACCTGTGGGGAGCAGTACCACCATTGCTGCCATATCATCACCCCGGAGGCCTTACACAGCAGCGGCGGCTTAATAGCCGCATACCACAGGTGGCGTCACGAACACAAACTTTAATCACCCCCAAGTTATCAGCCATTTTAACTGACACCCACCAGGGCCACGGAGTCGGGCCCCGCCACCACTGACTACCCCCGGACTAGTCCGGCCCGGCACCGGGTGTCCCATAGCCCTGGGGTGGGCGAGTCATTTGTCGCATCGCACCGCATCCGGCGTCCATAGGCATGCATTGAAAAATGCGCCGCATCGGCCGGATGCGGCGCGATGCGGTTTTTTTTTTGCCGCACAAAAAACCGTGCCAGGCAACGTTCCATCCGGCCGCCACATCGGCTAATTCTGCCGCATGCGGCAAAAATCTGAGGGAACGCAAGCCCATGCTGCACAATGTGGCACTAATTAAAGTCTATGCAGGAAAAACGCAACCGGCAACAAAAAAAAACGGTTGCGTTTTTCCTGCAAAGTCCCGGATTGTGCCGCACAGGAAAAACCGGAGGTGTGAAAGCAGCCTTAGAGGTTTTCTCGAAGAACCAAGTGCCAGGGAAGTGGTCAGCCTGTAAATTGGACATCATGACTTTTAATATGGAAAACCCCGTCGTGGTTAAAGACTGTGCCCGCATATTGAGAGATGAAGATGTGTGTGCAAAACTATCAAGTAAAGTCCTACATGTGTCTGAGTTACTGTGTCAGCAGATGAATGGATTTTTGTTGCTGTGTTACACTGGAGTGGCGACTGGGGTGTGAGGGGTTAATGACAGGGTACCTCTGCTATGACTACCATGGCTCCCGGTAGCCACTCCAACATACGGCCGCTATCAGAAGACGGGGCGGCTATGGAACTGAGCATTTCCGGCCACAGCCAGCACAGCAAGCAGCTGATCAGTGGAGGTACCGGGTGATGGACCTCGGCCAATCAGACAATGATGACCTATTCTACAGATATACCATGAATGTTAAAGTAGTGGACAACCCCGTTGAGTTTTTGGTGAGTTTTTGACATTACCTATTTTTGCAGCATCTTACTCGTTCAGCAAAGTGGATGGGATTTATAGAAATCTCCTGCCCTCTGTGCCTTTTTATACTTAACGTAAACTGACCTGCGGTGCGTCCTTCAAATCCACAATGTGTTAATTTGTCTTCCACCTACGCTTTGTTTTATGTGCAGATCTAGCAGTTATATAGAGCTCATGAATATCCTGGACTACCTGCAGCACGACAAGTAGTCCTGTAATGATAATCTACTGCTGATTAAACAGTGATTTTATCAAAACTACACTAAGCAGCCCAGTAAGTGACACATCGCTGGAATCAAGATTTCTGCACCTACATTATGCTGCTCTCAGATTAGGAGGTAAACACCTGGTGACAGATTCCCTTTAAATTATGGCTCTTTTCATTATCCTTATAATGCATCTGTACAAATTAGGGCCTCATTCAGACTTCAGTGCTTTGTCTTGAGTCCTATTTTCATCCGTATTCGGTCAGTGTTTACTCTCAAAGTTTATCAGTGACTTTCTCATGTAAAAAAAAAGATATATTGCAAAGCATCACTGTTACGAACCGGCGCCGCCATAGCCACAAGCAGCCTGCTGCGGTTCCTGTTGCACCCAGGCGCCGGCTGCCGTTCTTGGCCGTGCCTCGGGTCGTCCAGTTGGCTGCTCCTTCCACCACGTCTAAGTGTGGAGAGGCGGCTAGTGCGCAAGCGTGCGCCGATTTACCCCAGCCAGAGTCTAAGCCCGGTGTTTTGCCTAGTGAGCATGCTCAGCCTGATTGTGTCATTTCTGAGACCAAGTCCTCAGTTCAGGCTACTGAGCATGCTCCCACAATTAATCCTAACAGCCTCTCTGCACAGGTACTTGGACATCGTGCTGTGTCTAAGTTCTGGGATGTGCCTACTGAGCATGCTCAGGCAGATAGTGCATCAGAGGCTAGGTCTGGTAAGGATCTCACTGAGCATGTCCGTGAGGTGGCAGACCCTGATAGGGCAGAGGGTGTCAAGTGTCCTGATGACGTGGCTACTCCGGACTGGCTCGCAGAGGCCCGCCCCTATGATCTGGCACCTCACCATTGGTCGTCAGACGATGACTGCTGAAGTGTTTGGGGCGTGGCTGCCATGAGGTCTTCAATGACGTGGCGGTTCCGGATAGGCCGCTGGTGACGTCGCTGATGATATGGCACTCTGATATTGGACCTTGGTGGTTCCACCCTGGGTTTGGGCCAGATCTAGGTTATAAAAGGGGCTGGAGACAACATGGAGGTGCGCAGTCTTTACTCATATTCACTTAGAATTCATGGTGGCTTAAGCCTTGTTGGAAGCGGTAGGTAGGGCTAGACGAACGGTGCCTGTCACGCCAAGATTCGTGGCTCAGCACATGAGGATCAGGCGCCGTGCTTCCTTGCTACCATTCCTGTTGTGCTATAGCAGTCCAGTGGTGTTAACTGGGCTGCGGCGTCACCTGTCCAGTTGTGCCTCCTACGCACACGGACAGCATACCTGCTGCGTCTCCTGTCCGGTTGTGCCTCCTACGCACACTGACAGTATACCTGCTGCGTCACGTGTCCGGTTGTGCCTCCTACGTGCACGGACAGCATACCCCAGGACCCCAGTGGAGTTAACATGGTGTTCCAGGATTGGGTGTGTGAACCTATTATCCTCCTTAGCTTCCCAGTCAACGCTACTGGTGTGATCCCTTGGCCTGCCGTGTCCTCTATACACGTGGCCATTCGCGTAGTGACCAGAAACGCTAATCGAAGGACCGCTCGGCCTGTCGTGTCTGACACACGTGGCCGACAGGGCACTGTCGTAGCGGTCTTCTCGGTCAACGCTACCTGGCCACCATCCGGGCTGACGTATTCCCTGCACACGTGATCGGGGTTGTGCCAATTCCACCGACACGGTAACTGGGTTGTCGTCCGGTCTGACGTGTCACTTCACACGTGATCGGTTCCCTGGGTTATCTCAGAGCCATCCAGCTCTAGATTCTCCGCCTAACCCACAGGGTGCCAGCAGCTCCATTACCATCTGGAGCACGGTGGGCCCCGACTGGCGATTGGGATATATATCCCCTGGTCCTAATCTGTCGGTTCCCCCGTAACAATCCCCCACTCATTATAATGTCAAAAACATAAAGTTACACGGATTGCTGAGAAGAGCCATTGGATCAAATGCTTAATTAACCTCTGGACATAGGGGACTGTGTGAAATGTGTTCAATAAAATCGATTCTCTATACATAAGCCAGTTTTCAGATCATACACGACACAGATCTAAAGATGGCCGCCATTTCCTGTTCTCCACACCCTGCCCTGGAATTCAAGAAATATCCAGATCACCATGTAAGGAAAGGACCCATCAGCATCACCATGGATCCGCCCTGATAACATCATAGACCTGCCCATCAGCAGCACCATGGATCCGACCTGATGACATCATAGACCTGCCCATCAGCATCACCATGGATCCGCCCTGATGACATCATAGACCTGCCCATCAGCATCACCATGGATCCGCCCTGATGACATCATAGACCTGCCCACCAGCATCACCATGGATCCGCCCTGATGACATCATAGACCTGCCCATCAGCATCACCATGGATTCGCCCTGATGACATCATAGACCCGCCCATCAGCATCACCGCAGATCCGCCCCAATGACATCATAGACCTGCCCACCATCGTCATTGCAGATCCGCCCTGATGACATCATAGACCTGCCCATCAGCATCACCATGGATCTGCCCTGATAACATCATAGACCTGCCCATCAGCAACACCATGGATCCAACCTGATAACATCATAGACCTGCCCATCAGCAGCACCATGGATCCGCCCTGATAATGTCGCGGGCGGCGGAGCGCTGCACTCGCTAATGCCCGGGTCCGGTGCTGCTGCTCGGCGGCTCAAGCGGTGGGCCGGAGCCGGGGACTCGAGCAGCGCTCCTCGTCCGTGAGTGAAAAGGGGTTGTTTGTTTGGGGATTTAGTCCGTGACGCCACCCACGGGTTGTGGTGAACATGGGCACCACCGCTGCTGGTGACGGGGATCCCGGGAGCGATGGTAGGGAGCAGCTGGGATGTTGTTTTACCCCTCCGTGGGTAGGGGTTGGTGGTCCCGGGCCCGGTGGTATGACGGGGAGGCAGGGTTGGTGAGGTGCAGGGTTGCAGGGCCAGCGCGGCGCGGTGCCGGATGGCACTGGTGTACTCACTCAGCAAAAGATGCACAAAGTCTCCGGTAAACCAAACGGCTGAATGGACGGGTCCCGCAGCCGGCTGCAGTGTCTCTCTCCCCGGGCAGGTGATGGTGGCTGTCTTTCCCTGCACCTTGGTGTATGCTCTTGACTACGATGGGTCCCCAACGGTAGTCCGCTCCCCGGTGTATGGATACCGGAGGAGCCCGTTTTGCCCGCAGGCGCTGGCCCTCGGGTCTCTAGCCTGTGGCGGTGGCTGTATACCCTCACGGTGCGGACGGTTGCCTTCTGACGGGACTTGGTTGTTAGGGAACCCCGGGGGTTCCTGTCACATTCGGATTTGACTATTGACGGCGGCTCCAAGCCTGGTCGGGGTCCGATGGCCCTGCCTGTGTGCTTAGCTTCACTCCGTTCCCCGGTCCAGTACAGGTGGGCCACCGCCCAGCCTCGGTCCTTACGGCTCTGCGGAGTTCCACCACTCCTGCAGCCGGCCACCACCGTCTGCCAACCTTGCTCTCAGTGCCTGGGCTCCGACCCAGACACTCGCAGTACGTGACCTCTCACTTTTACCTTCTGGACTAAACTGACTGCTTTTTCCCGCCTCCAGGCCTGTGAACTCCTTGGTGGGTGGGGCCAACCGCCTGGCTCCACCCTACCTGGTGTGGACATCAGACCCTGGAGGGAGGCAACAAGGGTTTTGTGTCTGGCTAATGTAACTGCCTGGGGGTGGGGGGGGGTGTGAGTGTTTTGTCTGTGGCTACCTGGCTAGTCCAGGGTGCCACAATAACATCATAGACCTGCCCATCAGCAGCACCATGGATCCGCCCTGATAACATCATAGACCTGCCCATCAGCATCACCATGGATCCGCCCTGATGACATCATAGACCCGCCCATCAGCATCACCATGGATCCGCCCTGATGACATCATAGACCTGCCCACCATCGTCATCGCAGATCCGCCCTGATGACGTCATAGACCCGCCCAGCAGCATCACCGCAGATCCGCCCATTGGTTAACCTATGGATTGTCCCACTGACCAATGGACACTCTGTGCTGTATTGTCATATTAAACACCCCTACATTGTTATTTTTTGTTTTCTAACTTTTGTTCCTCTTGAATTATCCCTTTATTCTCTGCAGCTTCTTGTTTACATTCAGCTCCAGCAAACATGACCACTTCCTGTGCTGAACCTCCCAGTCACAGCTGGCACCGCCCGGCCTCAGTGTCCAGCCTCACCCCAGTGTCCAGCCTCGCCCCCTGCACACATAGTCCCTGTCAGTATATTCTGCCCCAGCACCTGACCTGGTATCACTACAGCATTGCAAATAACAGCCCCACATCAGGCTCTGCACCGCACACCACATCAGGCTCTGCACCGCACACCACATCAGGCTCTGCACCGCACACCACATCAGGCTCTGCACCGCACACCACATCAGGCTCTGCACCGCACACCACATCGGGCTCTGCACCGCACACCACATCGGGCTCTGCACCGCACACCACATCGGGCTCTGCACCGCACACCACATCGGGCTCTGCACCGCACACACACACATGAGGCTGTGCACCGCACACACACACACATCAGGCTGTGCACCGCACACACACACATCAGGCTGTGCACCGCACACACACATCAGGCTGTGCACTGCACACACACACATCAGGCTGTGCACCGCACACACATCAGGCTGTGCACCGCACACACACACATCAGGCTGTGCACCGCATACACACACACATCAGGCTGTGCACCGCATACACACACACATACATACACACACACACATCGGGCTGTGCACCGCATACACACACACACACATCGGGCTGTGCACCGCATACACACACACACATCAGGCTGTGCACCGCATACACACACACATACATACACACACACAGATCGGGCTGTGCACCGCATACACACACACATACATACACACACACACACATCGGGCTGTGCACCGCATACACACACATCAGGCTGTGCACCGCATACACACACACATACATACACACACACACATCGGGCTGTGCACCGCATACACACACACACACATCGGGCTGTGCACCGCATACACACACACACATCAGGCTGTGCACCGCATACACACACACATACATACACACACACAGATCGGGCTGTGCACCGCATACACACACACATACATACACACACACACACATCGGGCTGTGCACCGCATACACACACATCGGGCTGTGCACCGCATACACACACACATACATACACACACACACACATCGGGCTGTGCACCGCATACACACACATCGGGCTGTGCACCGCATACACACACACATACATACACACACACACACATCAGGCTGTGCACCGCATACACACACACATCAGGCTGTGCACCGCATACACACACACATACATACACACACACACATCGGGCTGTGCATTGCATACACACACACATCAGGCTGTGCACCGCATACACACACACATACATACACACACACACATCGGGCTGTGCATTGCATACACACACACATCAGGCTGTGCACCGCATACACACACACATACATACACACACACACATCGGGCTGTGCACCGCATACACACACACATACATACACACACACACACATCGGGCTGTGCACCGCATACACACACACATCAGGCTGTGCACCGCATACACACACACATACATACACACACACACATCGGGCTGTGCACCGCATACACACACACATACATACACACACACACATCGGGCTGTGCACCGCATACACACACACATCAGGCTGTGCACCGCATACACACACACATACATACACACACACACATCGGGCTGTGCACCGCATACACACACACATACATACACACACACACATCGGGCTGTGTACCGCACACACACAGTTATATAATATACATTATCCCCCTCATGCACTCTCTTCTCTCCCACTGCACTGTCTCCTCTGCCCCCCAGCACTCCCCTGTCTCTCACCCCCATGAAGTCTCGTTTCTGCCCCCCTGCTGTGTCACCCATGATCTCTCTTCTCTAGCCCCCCACTCTGTCAGCCGTGCACGCTCTTCTCTGCCCCCCCCCCGCTCGCTCTCCCTTCTCACCCGTGCAGCATGCTGTCTCTTCTCCGTGCTGTGATGATTCCAGTGTCCCATACAGAGCTCAGTGCTGTTGTTCGCTGGTGTCAGGTGACATCCCTGCTTCTGACTGTATTCAGAAGCGAGGAGCGCGGGAGGCTGCATTCATCAGAGACAGCGCATGGGGGAGGGGGGTCACAGTTGCCCGGGCACCATACAACATAATGAGCTGAGGACACTGTTGGGCAAACAGCGCTCACGGTGTCCTAGACAGAGGGCAACCCTGTGTTTGTCCAGCACATACAGTGCAAAGATAGCAGCGCACAGGGAGGGGGGCGGGGCTCATCGCACTGTACCCGCCCAGCAGGGCGGCAACATGCAGTGGCAGATTTGCATGTCAACATGGTCCTGCCCATGTTGACATGAAATGACCGGAAGTAGCAAAATCACAGCAGGAGCAGTCACATGACCCCTCTGAGCCTAGGGAGAGGGGCTGACAGCAGGGCAGGTAAGTGCTCACTATCTACTTACCTGCCCCAATGTAGCCCAATAGTGTAAATAATAAAAAAAGCAAAATAAGCCGGATAACCCCTTTAAGAAAAGATTTCACATCTGACTTTGTCCGGTGTAAATTTCCTTACGCATGCACTTGATCCATACCAGTTAGAAACAGGAGCAGGCAACTAGTGAACCCTGGTTAAGAGTTCACCCTAAGAGGATGGCTTCCATAGACCAAAAAACATGTATGAGGGATCCGTGACTCGCCTCAAAATTTAAACAAGCCTCCGAACAGCCCCCACAGACAATAATAGTGTTCTAACAGTGTAAACAAACAGGGATTGAACAGGTACGTGAAAAACAAAAGTCTAAATGAGGTCTAAAAGCTCAAACGCACTACTTACATTCAAACCAGCGCAGAAGCATAAACAGAGGATGGCAGCACCCGCTATACAAACAAAGATGTACTTGAAGATCAGGATTCCAAAGGCAAATTTGTAAAGGAGATCATGGCAGCGTCTTGGATTTACTTGGTAAATTCTGAACACCCAGACACTACCTGGGGAAGAAAAAGAGAAAAAATACATAGAAAGGGGGAAAAATATTTAATGCCTTTTTATTAAACGACTGACATCGACATATATGAAAACATATAAAGAGGTAAATGGTACATTGTAACTGGCTTGTATTGTGCAGAGTTGTGAAAAATCCGCATTTTGACATTTAGTTTGTACTAAAGAAGTGTACAATACTGTACTGTTTTAGAAGCCCAAGAAGAATTTTTTACACATTTTTTAGAACTGAAGTCAATGGCAGATTAAAATTTATTAAAGGGGTTGACCTGGACTTTAAACATTGATGACTTATCTATCAATAGCCCCACATGTCAGTTGTTCAAATAAGTAGACATGTGCAGGCATCGCCGCCGGCTGACCGTAGCGGCCGGCGGTGATTACCCCGGCATGAATTAGGACGTGCTAGTACATCCTTGGTCATGAAGGGGTTAACCATCGGGGTGCTTCAATCATGCTTTGGGGTTGTGTTGCAGGCAATGGCACGGAACATTTTTGGGTAGAGGGAAGAATGGATTCAATGAAATTTTAACAAATTTTTCATGCAAATAGAACACCATCTGTAAAAAAGCTGAAGTTGAAAAGGGGAGAAAAGAGGATGGCTTCTACAATTGGATAATGATCCTGAAGGTTTTACAATGGCCCTCACAGTGATCTGAACATCATTGAAAATCTGTGGCTAGACCTCAAAAGAGCAGTGCATGGAAGATGAGCCAGGAATCTCACAGAACTGGAAGACGAGGCAGGAATCTCACAGAACTGGAAGACGAGCCAGGAATCTCACAGAACTGGAAGACGAGCCAGGAAATTCACAGAACTGGAAGACGAGCCACAAATCTCACAGAACTAGAAGACGAGCCAGGAATCTCACAGAACTGGAAGACGAGCCAGGAAATTCACAGAACTGGAAGACGAGCCACGAATCTCACAGAACTAGAAGACGAGCCAGGAATCTCACAGACCTGCAAGATGAGCCAGTAATCTCACAGAACTGGAAGATGAGCCAGGAATCTCACAGAACTGGAAGACGAGCCGGGAATCTCACAGAACTGGAAGATGAGCCATGACTCTCACAGAACTGGAAGACGAGCCAGGAATCTCACAGAACTGGAAGATGATCCAGGAATCTCACAGAACTGGAAGAGGAGCCAGGAATCTCACAGAACTGGAAGACGAGCTAGCAATCTTACTGAACTGGAAGACAAGCCAGGAATCTCACAGAACTGGAAAACGAGCCAGGAATCTAAAAGAACTGGAAGACGAGTCATGAATCTCACAGAACTGGAAGACGAGCCAGGAATCTCACAGAACTGGAACACAAGCCAGTATTCTCACAGAACTGGAAGACGAGCCAAGAATCTCACAGAACTGGAAGACGAGCCAGGAATCTCACAGAACTGGAAGACGGGCCAGTAATCTCACAGAACTGGAAGACAAGTCAGGAATCTCACAGAACTGGAAGACGAGCCAGGAATCTCACAGACCTGGAAGATGATCCAGGAATCTTGCTGAAGTGGAATATGTCTCCAAGGAAGAGCAGTGCATGCAAGACAACACCATCATCTTGCACTCTTCTATTGTTTGTGTGCATGTTGTCAGTATTCCCTGTTCTTTTTGAGCACAAGATGTATCGAGAATGAAGATTTATCTCACAAAACTGAGTTTCTAATAAAACTAAAAAAAAGTAAACTGAATTTGTGAAATATTTGCGCAGCTGCTTATTGTGAAATGTGAAACAATGTGATTTTTAAAATTAACAACCTCTTATGATTTCATATCAGGACATTTACAGTATTTCACATATGTTTAGATAAAAACTGTATTCTCTAAATTTAAAAGGGGCTTTCTGGCTTCGGAAACTAACTCTCCGGGCTACAGGGGGTTTTTTTCCAACTTTGATTTGTTCTTCTGCTTCCCGTCTGGTCACATCAACAGCGCTGCGGACAATCAGTCAGGTGAGCAGCTTCGTCCAAATTGACTGCACAAGCCACTCATTCACTGAATTAAGTGATTGGCTGCAGTGCTGTTGAAGTGACATCAGCGGTGCAAACAATAATCGATCTTGGTAAAGCAGTGGTAGAGACACAGCACTAGACCCAGGGAGGGTGAGTAGGGCACATTTTGTTTGCATTCTTAAATAAACTATAGCCAGGTAACATGGGTTTTCCAAAAGTTAGACAAGTGCGATTCAGACGTATAGTATGACCTATAACTAGGAAAGATCAGTGGGGGTCCAACAATCGGCATGTCCATTGAATAGTTACTATTGGCTCTGGAGGCGTTGGGTGTAAACAATGAATAGTCTCTGGGTGCCACTGCTCTCTTGGGGGAGCTCGTCCGGGTACCCGTCCCCTGCAGCACTGCCTGGTGGTCCATGGCCTGCCTCCTGGCACAGTATTTTTAGAGCTCCTTTGTGGCCCGTCAGCTTGGAGCTTTCCGGGCCCCACTCCCCACTATGGCTAAGTAGAAGAGCTTGCTCTCAGGGGCTCACGCTTGGGATTTCAGTGCGCTGCTTGTTTGGAAAGCCCTATCCCCCTCGTTGCGCTAGTGCCCCTGATCTCTGAGCTTCGTGGGAACAGTCCATATAGGCTCTGTCCGCTGTAGGTTAATTGCCGGGTTGCTTGAAGCTTCTCCCCGACCTAGGGTCCGTGTACCCCGTCGTGCCTTCAGTCCCTGACAGGTGATTAGGCCCAGACTGACGACCGTCCTCCAAGACAGATTGCAGGCACCTAGCCTCAATCCCCTACGACCGGGGATCCGACTCCTCTAGGTCCAGACCACTGACTGCGACCTAGTCTGCTTCTCCCCTGGGAGCTCCAACTCCCAGCTTCCTCGAGCTCCTCACAGCTCGAGGGCTACCACTGAACTGAACTTGACACCTCCCACCTCCCTGCCTGACCCCTAGGTGGGCGGCCCTATTCCAGCTTAAGCAGTCCACTGGTGTGCCTGACAGGGTGTGGTGCAAGATGTATCTTGGATTTGTGAATGCTGGTGGAAGCAGTACTGCAAGATGGGGACCCAGAACCGTGGGGGGGTTGAGTCCTGCACGGGGAGAGAAAGATTGTGCAGAATCCTGTGACGACCTGACTAGCCCAGGGGCGTGACATAGGTAACACCATTTAATATACCTGCAATAAGCCAACAAATGGAGATAAGGAACAGCACAATTTTTATGGCACGTGCCAACTTTTCCGAGACGGTCTTCAACTGGAATACTAAAAAAGCCATTAAGTGAAATGCCCCAGCCACGATCAGGTAGATTGGGATTTTTGGCTCGATTGGACAGTTGTCAATATGCATGGATCCTGTAGGGAAAAAAAAAATCATTACAAATCACCATCTTTTATATTTATAGCCAATTATGAAGATACTAGAAGGTGGCCCGATTCTACGCATCGGGTATTCTAGAATTTATGTATTGTGTAGTTCATGTATGATTTTTGTTATATATATAGATGTTGTTGTCTGTAGTTACCAAGTGTTTGTGTAGGGGCTGTACATGTTCTGGGTGTTGTCTGGGTGTGGCGGGGGGTGAGAGCGGTGTTGTTTGTGTGTTGCGTTATTTGTGGAGCGCTGTGTGTCTGTAGCGTTGTGTGTGTGTGTTGCGCGGTTTGTGTGTGTGTGGTGTGTTTTGGGGGGAGGTATGTTTTGTGCAATGTGTGTGTTGTGCGGTATGTGCGTATATTTGTGTGTGCCGCGGTGTTTGTGTGTTGGGTGTTGTGTGTGTGCGGCGTTGTCTGTGTGTGTGGGTGTCTGTGTAGGGCAGTGTTTGTGGTTCCCAGTGTGTGTGTGGTGTGTTGTGCATTGCATGTGTGGTGGTGTGTGTGTGTGTTTTGGGGGGAGGTGTGCACCCCCCATCGTGCTCCATCCCCCATGCTGCGCACCCCCCATCGTGCTCCATCCCCCATGCTGCGCACCCCCCATCGTGCTCCATCCCACATGCTGCGCACTCCCCATTGTGCTCCATCCCCCATGCTGCACACTCCCCATTGTGCTCCATCCCCCATGCTGCGCACTCCCCATTGTGCTCCATCCCCCATGCTGCGCATTCCCCATCGTGCTCCATCCCCCATGCTGTGCATTCCCCATCGTGCTCCATCCCCCATGCTGCGCACTCCCAAACGTGCTCCATTCCCCATGCTGCGCACTCCCCATCGTGCTCTATCCCCCATGCTGCGCACTCCCAAACGTGCTCCATCCCCCATGCTGCGCACCCCCCATCGTGCTCCATCCCCCATGCTGCGCACCCCCCATCGTGCTCCATCCCCCATGCTGCGCACTCCCTATTGTGCTCCATCCCCCATGTTGCGCATTCCCCATCGTGCTCCATCCCCCATGCTGCGCATTCCCGATCGTGCTCCATCCCCCATGCTGCGCATTCCCGATCGTGCTCCATCCCCCATACTGCGCACCCCCCATCGTGCTCCACAGTCACACATCAGACAGTATAAACGCACACATCTGATCGCATACACTCACACACACACCCCACTTGTCCCTGTGCCCACCGGTGGGCGGTCCCAGCAGCTGTGCTGCACGCCGTGCTCCTCTGCCGACACTCACAGATCCGATTGCATACACTCACACACACACACATTCACACATCAGAACACACTCACACACATCCGATCGCATACACGCACACACACACTGACGATATCGCACAACGCTCACACAATCACAACATCCGGAGATACCACATGCTTCCGGCCATGTTATCCTCCGGCAGGTCCTGGAAGGTCACTGCGCGCACAGTATCGCCGCCGAGAAGCAAGCGATATCACTGGATGTTGTGAGTGTGTGGATGCGATGTGATGTGTGTGTGAGGTGTGTGTGAGATTGAGTGTGATCTGATGTGTGTGTGTGTGTGTCTGTTCTTATGTGTGTGCGTGTGTGTGTGTTCCGCCGCTGCAGGACCTTGATGCGCTCACCTGGGAGCCGGTGTACGCTGGTAACCATGCTACAATATTACTTGATGTGTTCCATGGTTACCAGCGTACCCCGCTCGCACGGGAGCCCACACCAGCGTACGCCGGCAACCCCAGCAATGCTGGGTTGCCGGTGTACGCTGATGTGGGCTCCCGGGGGTACAGCACTCACCTGGGAGTCGGTTCGGAGAATGCGTGCGGGGGTCGGGGCCAGAGCGAGCGTGCAATGCGTGAGGGGGGCGGGGCGTGGCCAAGTTGCCAATGCGTGCAGGGGGCCGGGGCGAGAGGCCAATCCATGCGAGGGGGCGGAGCCAAGGCGAGGCGAGCGGCCAATCCGTGCGGGGGGCGGGGCCAT
>NC_134362.1:45210174-45275174 GCF_048569485.1 Anomaloglossus baeobatrachus
AGACAGAAACACCCAGAGACTGAGACAGAGAAACACATACAAACACACACGCACAGACAAACACAGAGACTAAGACAGATGCACAGAGACAGGGACACACAGAAACAGAGACATACAGAGGGTGAGTGCAGCTAAGTTTAGTTGTGTCACATTACAAACCCTTCTATCAGCTCTCCTCCTCTCGTGGCACTGTCAGTTCTGCTATACTGCTCCTTATCCCACTCTGTGAAATGTAATGATAAAGGCCTGATCTCCTGGTGTAACCTGCTATGTGGTGCCCCAGAGGCTTCAGTCACCACAGAGATACTGCATCTTAGCCGAGGTGTGGTATTCCATTCCGGGTACGGAGGTGGTCATCCACCGGTATGCACACAAATTCACACAACACTCACTTTAGCAGCTCTTCCATTGGGACTGGGTTAGGGTAGGTGCTGGGGGTGGCTATCGCTGGGTATGGGACCTCCTGCCCACCTGGCCAGCCACCCGGGGGTGGAGCATAGTTAGGGGGAAGCAGCCTGTGACAGCAGGGCAGAACAGACAGACAGAGACACGCAAACAGACAGGACGGAAGAGGACACAGTGGAGTCCAAAAGACCCGCGGTCTGGAGCTGGGGCAGCGCGACCTGCTATAAGGAAGAAAGGTGTTCTAGGGCTCACGGGGAGTGCGTCAGGCATCCGTGACCCGTTCCACTGACAAAGCATCGGGGTGGAGGGATGACGAGCAGGAAGAACACACAGAAGGGTGCACCGGCATTGACCTTTGAACTATCCGGGATCGGCTGGAGCACATAACAGCAAAGCTCAGTAGTCCAGAGGAGGTCACGTATCATCTATGCGAACCAGGACCGGATACCTCAGTGAGTAAAAGAACGTTGACTGCAACCCTAAGTCGTCCTATCATTCCTGCACTCCCAACCTCATACCCCTGCACGGCAGAGACTACCGCTCTCATCATCCCTGGGGATCCCGGCTCTGCCTGTTGCTGTATCAAACGAGCAGGGCCATCATCTTTCCCAGCGGACACCTCTCGCAGCGGCGGCTCATAATTGGCTGCATACCACAGGTGGCGTCACGAATAAACTCTACTCTCACCTGTAAATATTCCCCTCCATCTTTATCGACACCGTCGGGGTCACGGAGCCGGGCCTAACCGCTGTAACATGCCTCCCTACACCAGCCCGGTGACGAGTAACCCATAACGCATGTCAGCTACATGAGTCATTGTGGGGGATGGGACAGCGCTGTACTATTTGTAATGTGACACAGATAAACTCAGCTGAGCTGCCCCTTCAAACACAATGACTCTTGCAGTAAGACCAGAAGTGTATCATTGTCTCGCTCCCGGTCTGACCTCTGCTTGCAGACCCTGAGTACTGTTCTGAGCACACACTTCAGCCTGATCCCGTCAACCTGCACCAGTCTCCGCTCCTGGTCTTCAGCCTTATCCCTGTGACCTGCACCAGTCTCCGCTCCTGGTCTTCAGCCTTATCCCTGTGACCTGCACCACTCTTCAGTTCTGGACTTCTACCTGATCCCATTAACCTGCACCAGTCTCTGCTCCTGGTCTTCAGCCTTATCCCTGTGACCTGCACCAGTCTTCAGTTCTGGACTTCTACCTGATCCCATTAACCTGTACCTGGTTTAGATCGGATCCTGTGTCTATAAGAATCTATCGAGTGACTCTTGCTGATCCCGGCTTCCGTGCATCTAGGCCCTCTGCGGTTACGCCCGACAGTCCATGTATAGGGGTTCACTCGAGGCAGCGTCGCAGGGGAGTCCGGTGCACGGTCCAGTGGGTCCACTCCCAGGGCTATCCTTACTATCATTACATCACAGGATGAGAAATCTCAGCTACACTATGGTGGGGCATGGTCTTCGTTCCTTTGAGTGTTACAACCTGCTTATGATTAGTCATCATCATGTGGGAAGAAGTTCATGACCCCAGTGAAAACTTTGATAACACCAACTTAAAAGTTAACTCATTGGGTGCCAAAAACATCATGTGTCCAGTTCAACATGAAAGATTTTGTAAAAGATGCTCTGTAGAAGGTACAGTATAATGTAAACAGTCTATAATATAATATAAACCTGTCATCTATCCTATATATGATATGTGAATTATTTTACTTCATTGGGACCAGATCTGCATGAAAGTTCAAAATTATGTAATGACTCGCATCGAACTTCAGCAGAATGGTCGCAAACATGACAATACAAAACCCTACACAAAGGTGATCTGGAGATGAATGGCGTATTTTGTGTTCCCATTCAACAAACACCAAAAGCATCCTCCTGGATCCAGCACCATCCTGGGCCGACTAACATCATATTCCTCAACTACAAGCATCCACAATAGCATTAATTTCCTTTCAGGTTTGATTTAACTTTTTGGAAGATAAGTACCGGGGAGTACAAGGCGCATAGACACTTCCAGGACAAAGATGATCTAAAGTGCTGAGCTTAGAGCCATGGCAGACTGGTATGGCTCTCTGAATAATATGGCACTAAGAAAAAAAGTCTACCTTCTATACCCTCCTGAAGGCTACCAGGACATGGATTATCAGAAGTCCAACACAATAAGGATAGGGATAGATGGAGCTACAGGTAAGGATAGCTGGTGCTAGGGATAGGGATAGATAGTGCTAGGGATAGATGGTGCTAGGGGTAGGGATAGATGGTGCTAGGGATAGATGGTGCTAGGGGTAGGGATAGATGGTGCTAGGGATAGATGGTGCTAGGGGTAGGGATAGATGGTGCTAGGGATAGATGGTGCTAGGGGTAGGGATAGATGGTGCTAGGGGTAGGGATAGATGGTGCTAGGGGAAGGGATAGATGGTGTTAGAGGTAAGGATAGCATGTGCTGTGGGTAGGGGTAGGTGGTACTAGGTAGGAATAAATGGTGCTTCGGGTAGAGATAGATGGTGCTAGGGGTAGGGATAGGTGGTACTAGGTAGGGATAGATGGTGCTTGGGATAGGGATAGATGGTGCTAGGGTAGGGATAGGTGGTACTAGGTAGGGATAGATGGTGCTTGGGATAGGGATAGATGGTGCTAGGGTAGGGATAGGTGGTACTAGGTAGGGATAAATGGTGCTTGGGATAGGGATAGATGGTGCTAGGGTTAGGGATAGGTGGTACTAGGTAGGGATAGATGGTGCTAGGGGTAGGGATAGATGGTGTTAGGAGTAGGGATAGATGGTGCTAGGGGTAGGGATAAATGTTGGTGCTAGGGGTAGGGATAGATGGTATTAGAGGTAAGGATAGCTTGTGCTGGGGTTAGGGATAGGTGGTACTAGGTAGGGATAGATGGTGCTTGGGGTAGGGATAGGTGGTAGTAGGTAGGGATAGATGGTGCTTGGGGTAGAAATAGATGGTGCTAGGGATAGGGATAGGTGGTACTAGGTAGGGATAGATGGTGCTAGGGGTAGGGATAGATGGTGCTAGGGGTAGTGATAGATGGTGGTGCTAGAGGTAGGGATAGATAGTACTAGGTAAGGATAGAGGGTGCTAGGGGTAGGGATAAATAGTGGTAGGGATAGATGGTGCTACGGGTAGGTGTAGATGGTGCTAGGGGTAGGTGTAGATGGTGCTAGTGGTAGAGATAGATGGTGCTTAGGGGTAGGGATAGATGGTGCTAGGGGTAAGGATAGGTGGTGTTAGGGGTAGGTGTAGATGGTGCTAGGGGTAGAGATAGATGGTGCTAGTGGTAGAGATAGATGGTGCTAGGGGTAGGGATAAATGGTGCTAGAGGAAGGGATAAATGGTGCTAGGGGTAGGGATAAATGGTGCTAGGGGTAGGGATAAATGGTGCTAGGGGTAGGTGTAGATGGTGCTAGGGGTAGAGATAGATGGTGCTAGTGGTAGGAATAGATGGGGCTACGGTCCTAACAAAGGCCCCCAGATCTATTTGCCATCGGTACCTGCCTATTAAAATTGTATTATTCATTAGAGGAACAATTTGCAACTCTTTACGAGAGAGAAACCAGAGATCGGAATTATGTCCTGAAGCTACTACAGTTGGCTCAATGCCTAGATCCCGTGACAAGCATTCATATAAGGCAAAATTGCAATAAACTTTACTGTCTTAGGATTCGAATTCATATAAGTATATAAATATTATTAGACTCACCCTGCTCGGCTTTAGTTTCCCCCATCTCAGCTTCTCCTGAAATAGATAAGAGCAGGTTTAACACCACAGCAAGGTCCGAAGAAACGATAGAACAGATATATCTATTCCAAATGCATAATAGTTTTAGAACTGGAAAAGTATAAAAAACAATATAAACAGAATCTGCTGGATCAAAAATCCCCAAACAAACATTCTTATAGAAATGTCAGATGAACGCACCTTAGTATTCTGCACAGTTCGTCTGTCGGAGCAGAAGGGTGCAACATATCAGGTTTATTTTTGTATTCCCAAAAAAAGGAAGGAGGAGGGGAAAGATAACCAAAATAAAGTGAAAGTGCAATATCATGCCAAGGTTTGGATACTTTCATTTTTACTTTTGACTTGCCTTTAAAAAACATACAGTACTTAAAGCGAGTTTCCCTTACTTTAAAAGTTAATGTGCATGGGCCCATGGAGGGGAATTAAAAACAAAAATGGTACCAAGGACCTTTCACAAGCTTTAGTATTTTTAGCATTTTGGAATAGAAGCTGCGGAGCTGAATAAAACTTTTTATTTTTTAATTTCTTACTTCCATTACGGAGATATTAGTTTGATAGGACAGGTTTTTTTACACCCACTATCATCCGAGCCGTTGGGTATGGGTGTACTATTATAAACTTAGTGCTTAGCATATATATATACAGTGTATATATATATATATATATATATATATATATATATATATATATATATATATATACTGTATATATATATATATATATATATATATATATATATATATATATATATATATATATATATATATATATATATATATATATATACAGTGCCTACAAGTAGTATTCAACCCCCTGCAGATTTAGCAGGTTTGATAAGATGCAAATAAGTTATGCATAAATCTTACAAACCAACAGGTTATGTTGCTCAGTTAAATTTTAATAAATTTTCAACATAAAAGTGTGGGTCAATTATTATTCAACCCCTAGGTTTAATATTTTGTGGAATAACCCTTGTTTGCAATTACAGCTAATAATCGTCTTTTATAAGACCTGATCAGGCCGGCACAGGTCTCTGGAGTTATCTTGGCCCACTCCTCCATGCAGATCTTCTCCAAGTTATCTAGGTTCTTTGGGTGTCTCATGTGGACTTTAATCTTGAGCTCCTTCCACAAGTTTTTAATTGGGTTAAGGTCAGGAGACTGACTAGGCCACTGCAACACCTTGATTTTTTCCCTCTTGAACCAGGCCTTGGTTTTCTTGGCTGTGTGCTTTGGGTCGTTGTCTTGTTGGAAGATGAAATGACGACCCATCTTAAGATCCTTGATGGAGGATTGGAGGTTCTTGGCCAAAATCTCCAGGTAGGCCGTGCTATCCATCTTCCCATGGATGCGGACCAGACGGCCAGGCCCCTTGGCTGAGAAACAGCCCCACAGCATGATGCTGCCACCACCATGCTTGACTGTAGGGATGGTATTCTTGGGGTCGTATACAGTGCCATCCAGTCTCCAAACGTCATGTGTGTGGTTGGCACCAAAGATCTCGATCTTGGTCTCATCAGACCAGAGAACCTTGAACCAGTCTGTCTCAGAGTCCTCCAAGTGATCATGAGCAAACTGTAGACGAGCCTTGACATGACGCTTTGAAAGTAAAGGTACCTTACGGGCTCGTCTGGAACGGAGACCATTGCGGTGGAGTACGTTACTTATGGTATTGACTGAAACCAATGTCCCCACTGCCATGAGATCTTCCCGGAGCTCCTTCCTTGTTGTCCTTGGGTTAGCCTTGACTCTTCGGACAAGCCTGGCCTCAGCACGGGTGGAAAATTTCAAAGGCTGTCCAGGCCGTGGAAGGCTAACAGTAGTTCCATAAGCCTTCCACTTCCGGATGATGCTCCCAACAGTGGAGACAGGTAGGCCAAACTCCTTGGAAAGGGTTTTGTACCCCTTGCCAGCCTTGTGACCCTCCACGATCTTGTCTCTGATGGCCTTGGAATGCTCCTTTGTCTTTCCCATGTTGACCATGTATGAGTGCTGTTCACAAGTTTGGGGAGGGTCTTAATTAGTCAGAAAAGGCTGGAAAAAGAGATAATTTATCCAAACATGTGAAGCTCGTTGTTCTTTGTGCCTGAAATACTTCTTAATACTTTAGGGGAACCAAACAGAATTCTGGTGGTTTGAGGGGTTGAATAATAAATGACCCTCTGAATAAACTTTTCACAATTTAAAAAAAAAAATAAAAAAAGAAATAACATTCTTTTTTGCTGCAGTGCATTTCACACTTCCAGGCTGATCTACAGTCCAAATGTCACAATGCAAAGTTAATTCCGAATGTGTAAACCTGCTAAATCTGCAGGGGGTTGAATACTACTTGTAGGCACTGTATATATATATATATATATATATATATATATATATATATATATAAAAGGAAAATATGAATGGATCCAGAAAACAATCGGAAAGTCCAGTTGGCAGTAAAAAAAAATGTTGGCAAATTTATTGAACAAAAGTTAAAAATTTACTGCAGTTTTGGCTTGGACCGTGAGGAAAGCGGTTTACACCGCCGAAACGCGTTGTCCGTGGTTGCGTGTGTCCTGTGTATATTAATTGTTTCCAGCTCTGTAGATTTTTAGCTTTTTTTCAATAAATTTGTCAAAAAAGTTTTTTACTGCCACCTGGACTTCCTGAGTGTTTGAAGCATCCATTCCTATTTTCCTCATTGCCAAGAACATTCTCCCAGTCCAGGATCTGTGCACCATAGTGGGAAACTTTAGGACTCATTATGGTCAGAGCTCAGACAGGTGACCTGGTCTATATACTGTTTGTGCCATATATACAGTCATATGAAAAAGTTTGGGCACCCCTATTAATGTTAACCTTTTTTCTTTATAACAATTTGGGCTTTTGCAACAGCTATTTCAGTTTCATGTATCTAATAACTGATGGACTGAGTAATATTTCTGGATTGAAATGAGGTTTATTGTACTAACAGAAAATGTGCAATCCGCATTTAAACAAAATTTCACAGGTGCAAAAGTATGGGCACCCCAACATAAAAGTGACATTAATATTTTGTAGAGCCTCCTTTTGCAAAAATCACAGCCTCTAGTCGCTTCCTGTAGCTTTTAATGAGTTCCTGGATCCTGGATGAAGGTATATTTAACCATTCCTGTTTACAAAACAATTCCAGTTCAGTTAAGTTTGATGGTCGCCGAGCATGGACAGCCGCTTCAAATCATCCCACAGATTTTCAATGATATTCAGGTCTGGGGACTGGGATGGCCATTCCAGAACATTGTAATTGTTCCTCTGCATGAATGCCTGAGTAGATTTGGAGCGGTGTTTTGGATCATTGTCTTGCTGAAATATCCATCCCCTGCGTAACTTCAACTTCGTCACTGATTCTTGCACATTATTGTCAAGAATCTGCTGATACTGAATTGAATCCATGCGACCCTCAACTATAACAAGATTCCCGGTGCCGGCATTGGCCACACAGCCCCAAAGCATGATGGAACCTCCACCAAATTTTACTGTGGGTAGCAAGTGCTTTTCTTGGAATGCCGTGTTTTTTTGCCTCCATATATAACGCCTTTTTGTATGACCAAACAACTCAATCTTTGTTTCATCAGTCCACAGGACCTTCTTCCAAAATGTAACTGGCTTGTCCAAATGTGCTTTTGCATACCTCAGGCGACTCTGTTTGTGGCGTGCTTGCAGAAACGGCTTCTTTCGCATCACTCTCCCATACAGCTTCTACTTGTGCAAAGTGCGCTGTATTGTTGACCGATGCACATTGACACCATCTGCAGCAAGATGAAGCTGCAGGTCTTTGGAGGTGGTCTGTGGATTGTCCTTGACTGTTCTCACCATTCTTCTTCTCTGCCTTTCTATTTTTCTTGGCCTGCGACTTCTGGGCTTAATAAGAACTGTACCTGTGTCTTTCCATCTCTGAGACAACTTTTTATATCCTTCCCCTGAACAACTATGTTGAATAATCTTTGTTTTCAGATCATTTGAGAGTTGTTTTGAGGAGCCCATGATGCCACTCTTCATAGGAGATTCAAATAGGAGAACAACTTGCAAGTGGCCTCCTTAAATACCTTTTCTCATGATTGGATACACCTGCCTCTGAAGTTCAAAGCTCAGTGCGGTTACAAAACCAATTTAGTGCTTTAGTAAGTCAGTAAAAAGTAGTTAGGAGTGTTCAAATCAAGAAATTGCTAAGGGTGCCCATACTTTTGCACCGGTCAAATTTTGTTTAAATGCGGATTGCACATTTTCTGTTAGTACAATAAACCTCATTTCAATCCAGAAATATTACTCAGTCCATTAGTTATTAGATATATGAAAGTGAAATAGCTGTTGCTATATCAGCCAGACTTAGATTAATGCTGTGATAGGACAGTCTTTGACATAAATGTAATGCTGGGTTGTTTCATAAATATATACTGTATATCTTTCTATATACAGTACAGACCAAAAGTTTGGACACACCTTCTCATTCAAAGAATTTTCTTTATTTTCATGATTCTGAAAATTGTAGATTCACACTGAAGGCATCAAAACTATGAATTAAAACATGTGGAATGAAATACTTAACAAAAATTGTGCAACAACTGAAAATATGTCTGATATTCTAGGTTCTTCAAAATAGCCACCTTTTGCTTTGATTACTGCTTTGCACACTCTTGGCATTCTCTTGATGAGCTTCAAGAGGTAGTCACCGGAAATGGTTTTCACTTCCCAGGTGTGCCCCGTCAGGTTTAATAAGTGGGATTTCTTGCCTTATAAATGGGGTTGGGACCATCAGTTGTGTTGTACAGAAGTCTGGTGGATACATAGCTGATAGTCCTACTGAATAGACTGTTAGAATTTGTATTATGGCAAGAAAAAAGCAGCTGAGTAAAGAAAATCGAGTGGCCATCATTACTTTAAGAAATGAAGGTCAGTCAGTCCGAAAAATTGGGAAAACTTTGAAAGTGTCCCCAAGTGCAGTGGCAAAAACCATCAAACGCTACAAAGAAACTGGCTCACATGAGGACCGTCCCAGGAAAGGAAGACCAAGAGTCCCTTCTGCTGCGGAGCATAAGTTTATCCGAGTCACCAGCCTCAGAAATCGCAGGTTAACAGCAGCTCAGATTAGAGACCAGGTCAATGTCACACAGAGTTCTAGCAGCAGACACATCTCTAGAACAACTGTGAAGAGGAGACTTTGTGCAGCAGGCCTTCATGGTAAAATAGCTGCTAGGAAACCACTGCTAAGGACAGGCAACAAGCAGAAGAGACTTGTTTGGGCTAAACAACACGAGGAATGGACATTAGACCAGTGGAAATCTGTGCTTTGGTCTGATGAGTCCAAATTTGAGATCTTTGGATCCAACCACCGTGTCTTTGTGCAATGTAGAAAAGATGAACGGATGGACTCTACATGCCTGGTTCCCACCGTGAAGCATGGAGGAGGAGCTGTGATGGTGTGGGGGTTCTTTGCTGGTGACACTGTTGAGGATTTATTCAAAATTGGAGGCACACAGAACCAGCATGGCTATCACAGCATCTTGCAGCGGCATGCTATTCCATTCGGTTTATGTTTAGTTGGACCATAATTTATTTTTCAGCAGGACAATGACCCCAAACACACCTCCCTCCAATCTGTGTAAGGGCTATTTACTAAGAAAGAGAGTGATGGGGTGCTACGCCAGATGACCTGGCCTCCACAGTCACCAGACATGAACCCAATCGAGATGGTTTGGGGTGAGCTGGACCACAGAATGAAGGCAAAAGGGACAACAAGTGCTAAGCATCTCTGGGAACTCCTTCAAGACTGTTGAAAGACCATTTCCGGAGACTACCTCTTGAAGCTCATCAAGAGAATGCGAAGAGTGTGCAAAGCAAAAGGTGGCTACTTTGAACCTAGAAAATAAGACATATTTTCAGTTGTTTCACACTTTTTTGTTAAGTATTTCATTCCACATGTGTTAATTCATAGTGTTGATGCCTTCAACGTGAATCTACAATTTTCAGAGTCATGAAAATAAAGAAAACTCTTTGAATGAGAAGGTGTGTCCAAACTTTTGGGGTAGATAGGGGGTGGCCATCACGAAGCATGGGACTTTCCCGGGCACTGAGACAGCCACCTGGGTGGTGGGCACCACTTGGGGAAAAGGGAAGGAGCATCTTCACACATAGTCAGTTAGCCCCGGGCACAGCTTGGGGTGAGACGCACCTAGGACCTTAGTCCAATCTTCTACTCACACTCCTGTGAGAGCCTTAGGACCCGTGGCTTGGAGCATACAGCTCAGCCTGGGTTCTCTACAGCTACACGGGATTCCAGGGTCTGCGGAGAGAGCAGGAAACAACCGCGACCCATTCCATATTCCACTTAAACCGGGATTGGAGGGAACCCGACCAGAAAGGACTCACAGTGGGAACACCGGTTGTGACCTCAAATTGCTCGGGATCAGCTGGGGCCCATCACAGCGGTGGCCAGTGTTTCGGAAGTAGCAACCTGGCTACTTAAAGAACTGTGAGTAAAACACCTGGAACCCACAGAGACTGTGTCCGCCTGTCCTTGCCGGCACTGCCACCCTGCCCTTCGGCGCCTGCCATTACTAATCCCTTCATCATCCTCCTCGGTGCCTGCTCCACCTGTGGGGAGCAGAAACACCTTAGTTGTTAGTACCATCAGCCCCGGAGGACGGCGAAAGCAGCGGCGGCTATCCCCTGGCCGCGTACCGTAGGTGGCGTCACGAAATAAACCCCCGCCATCATCCATCACCACTCCCTCCTTTATTGTACACATCGGGGTCATGAAACTGGGCAAAAGGGCCACCCCGTGACATCCCCAGACCTGACATCACCAAGTAATTTAACCCTCGCCCCGTGGGTGCGTCTTAAACCCCTTTCACATGTAAAGCGTCATGGAATAAATGGCGCTATAATCTATATATATAATTGCCTTATTCTGTCTGTCCGTCTCGCTCCAAAATGACGTCAGTACAGTAACAACCGTCGCCACACCGCGCGTGCTAAAGAGCCTGCGACCAAAGGCTCAGCTAACTGAACAGCCCGAACTACGGGCTAACAGGACGACGCCCGACACTTTTCCCCGCACCCACTTCCCGATGAGTGCTGTACCCCCCGGGAGACCACACCAGGAACCCAGCCGACACCCACTGCTCACCTCCGCCCCCACACACATTACCCTACTCGGCTCCACGCCCCCGCACTCCGCCCTCCGCAAGTATACACTGAACACACACATACACGAATAGTCACCTGTCCCCAGCCATGCAGTCCCCAGCACTGACATCCTCAGCCGCGCGGCGTCGCTCAGTCCCACAGATGAAGGAAATGGCAGTGCCAGCCAGCGACCCCCAGCACAGCGCTTCCATGACCGAGCGGTATGTGCTACTCGCTTCCCCCCCACTCAACCTGTATGTTCCCTCCCAGCCACCCGATTTATGGGCCCCAGTGAGCTGTATGGGCTTCTCCCCCCCCAGGTGTATGCCCTGCCCCCCCAGCTGCATGTGTGGGCCCCCGGGAGCCGCGTGTGTGGGCCCCCTAGGGCCGTGTGTGTGTCTATGTGCATGCAACAGAGTTGTGTGTGTATGTCTGTATGTATGCAGTAGAGTTGTGTGTGTCTGTCTGTATGTATGCAGCAGAGTTGTGTCTGTCTGTATGTATGCAGCAGAGTTGTGTCTGTCTGTCTGTATGTATGCAGCAGAGTTGTGTGTGTCTGTATGTATGCAGCAGAGTTGTGTGTGTCTGTATGTATGCAGCAGAGTTGTGTGGGTCTGTCTGTAAGTATGCAGCAGAGTTGTGTGTGTCTGTCTGTATGTATGCAGCAGAGCTGTGTGTGTCTGTATGTATGTATCCAGCAGAGTTGTGTGTGTGTGTCTGTATGTATGCAGCATAGTTGTTTGTGTCTGTCTGTATGTATGCTGCAGAGTTGTGTGTGTGTGTGTGTGTGTGTGTATGTGTGCAGCAGAGTTGTGTGTGTCTGTCTGTATGTATGCAGCAGAGGTGTGTGTCTGTATGTATGTATGTATGCAGCAGAGTTCTGGTTGTGTGTGTGTCTGTATGTATGCAGCAGAGTTGTGTGGGTCTGTCTGTAAGTATGCAGCAGAGTTGTGTGTGTCTGTCTGTATGTATGCAGCAGAGCTGTGTGTGTCTGTATGTATGTATCCAGCAGAGTTGTGTGTGTGTCTGTATGTATGCAGCATAGTTGTGTGTGTCTGTCTGTATGTATGCAGCAGAGTTGTGTGTGTGTCTGTATGTGTGCAGCAGAGTTGTGTGTGTCTGTCTGTATGTGTGCAGCAGAGGTGTGTGTCTGTATGTATGTATGTATGTATGCAGCAGAGTTCTGGTTGTGTGTGTGTCTGTATGTATGCAGCAGAGTTGTGTGTGTCTGTATGTATGCAGCAGAGTTGTGTGTGTCTGTCTTTAAGTATGTACCAGAGTTGTGTGTGTCTGTCTGTATGTATGCAGCAGAGTTGTGTGTGTCTGTCTGTATGTATGCAGCAGAGTTGTGTGTGTCTGTCTGTATGTATGCAGCAGAGTTGTTTGTGTCTGTATGCAGCAGAGTTGTGTGTCTGTCTGTCTGTATGTATGCAGCAGAGTTCTGGTTGTGTGTGTGTCTGTATGTATGCAGCAGAGTTGTGTGTGTCTGTATGTATGCAGCAGAGTTGTGTGTGTCTGTCTTTAAGTATGTACAAGAGTTGTGTGTGTCTGTCTGTATGTATGCAGCAGAGTTGTGTGTGTCTGTCTGTATGTATGCAGCAGAGTTGTGTGTGTCTGTCTGTATGTATGCAGCAGAGTTGTGTGTGTCTGTCTGTATGTATGCAGCAGAGTTGTTTGTGTCTGTATGCAGCAGAGTTGTGTCTGTCTGTCTGCATGTATGCAGCAGAGTTGTGTGTGTCTGTATGTATGTCTGCAGCAGAGTTGTATTTGTCTGTATGTATGCCGCACACATTACCCCGCTCGGCTCCGCCCCCCCCGCACTCCGCCCTCCACATGTATACACTGAACACACACACACACCTGGATAGTCACCTGTCCCCAGCCATGCAGTCCCCGACACTGACGTCCCCAACGCCATGGCCCTGCTCGGCTCCTCCCCCCCTGCACACATGGCCCCGCTCGGCTCCTCCCCCCTGCACACATGGCCCCGCTTGACTCCGCCCCACCCACAAACATGGCCCCGTTCAGCTCCGCCCCCCGCACACATGGCCCCCGCCCAGCTCCACCATCGCTGCTCCCGCTGTCTGCCGCCTCCGACTTCTTTCTTCACATACAACTGGCAAAAATTATATTAAAATTTTCATCAATTGTGACACTAGCCATTACATTATTATTTTATTATTCAATCTGCTAACCTACATACACATTCTAGACTACCTGATACGTTAGAATCAGGGATCATTCAACAAGTGAAAAATCAAAGTCCACCACCCGATATAATTAATTTAACACAAGATGAAGTACGCCTACGTCTGAGTAAATTAAACATTGACAAATCCCCAGGGCCAGATGGCATTCATCCACGAATATTGAGGGAATTGAGCTCCGTAATTGACAGACCGCTGTATCTCATCTTTTTAGACTCACTTGTAACAGGGTTGGTGCCTCAGGATTGGAGGATTGCTGATGTGGTACCGATATTTAAGAAAGGTAAGAGGGTAGATCCAGGCAACTACCGTCCAGTAAGCCTGACATCAGTAGTATGCAAAGTTTTTGAGGGCATTTTAAGGGATGACATGCAAAAATATATTGCAGAAAATAATATGATAACTGACAAACAGCATGGATTCATGAAAGATAAGTCGTGTCTAACCAACCTGTTGGGGTTCTATGAGGGGGTAAGTGCAAACCTGGATATTGGTAATGCAGCTGATGTGATTTATTTGGACTTTGCAAAGGCATTTGATACTGTACCACATAATAGCCTTATACTAAAGCTCCAGAAGCAAGGACTGGGGGAAACTATATGCAACTGGGTAAGGAATTGGCTAAAAGATAGGAAACAAAGAGTAGTCATAAATGGTACATTCTCTATATGGGCCATAGTCAGCAGTGGGGTGCCGCAGGGATCTGTGCTTGGACCGATTCTTTTTACTCTCTTTATTAATGACCTTGTGGTTGGGATTGATAGTACAGTGTCAGTCTTTGCCGATGACACCAAACTATGTAGGATATTAAAAACTGACCTGGATAGTATAATATTACAAAAAGATCTGGATAAGACATCAGAATGGGCAGATACTTGGCAAATGAGATTTAATGTTGATAAATGTAAAGTAATGCACCTAGGACGGAGTAATCCTATAGCTGCGTATACATTAAATGGAAGTAAACTCGGGACTACAGAACAGGAGAAGGACTTGTGTATTCTCATTACAAATAAGCTGAGCAGCAGCACTCAATGTCAAGCAGCAGCTGCTAAAGCAAACAAGATTTTAGGGTGTATAAAAAGAGAGATTAGATCCCGTGATCCCAACGTATTGTTACCCCTCTATAAATCACTTGTAAGGCCACATCTGGAATACGGGATCCAGTTTTGGGCTCCACATTTTAAAAAGGACATTCAGAAGTTAGAGTCAGTTCAAAGGCGGGCAACTAGACTATTACAAGGAATGGAAGGCCTCCCATATGATGGCAGGTTGAAAAAGTTAGATATGTTTAGCTTAGAAAAAAGACGTCTCAGAGGAGATGTCATTTCTATGTATAAATACATGTGTGGTCAATATAAAGGACTGGCACATGACTTATTTCTTCCAAAAACAATACTAAGGACCAGGGGGCACTCACTGCGAGTGGAAGAAAAGCGATTCCGGCCGCTAAATAGGAAAGGGTTCTTTACAGTTAGAGCGGTCAGACTGTGGAATACACTACCACAAGAGGTTGTAATGGCAGATACTATAACAGCTTTTAAAAAAGGGCTGGATGATTTCCTCAGTACACACAACATTGTTGGTTATAAATGACTTAATGACTAAATGTAGAACTGGTGGAGGAAGGTTGAACTAGATGGACCTAGGTCTTTTTTCAACCTAAGTAACTATGTAACTATGTAACTATGTAATCGGGCCACCTTCTAGTAATATATAATAACTAGCTGTACTACCCGGCTTTGCCCGGGTTAATAACTGCTATTAACAAAGTAGAATATATTAACAAAAATGTATTCTGTACACAAAAACCACAAAACAAATAGATAGAAATGTAATTATAATATCTATCTCCCCCTCTGTATATATCTCTCTGTCTCTCTCTCTATCTCTTTGTCTGTCTGTCTCTTTCCCTGTCTGTCTCTGACTGTCTCTTTCTCTTTCTCCATCTGTCTCAATCTCTTTCCCTGTCTGTCTATCTATCTATCTATCTCTTTCCCTGTCTGTCTATCTATCTCTGTCACTTTCCCTGTCTGTCTTTTTCCCTGTCTGTCTCTTTACCTCTCTTTCCTTCTCTTTCCCTGTGTCTCTTTCCCTCTCTTTCCCTGTGTCTCTTTCCCTCTCTTTCCCTGTCTGTCTATTTCCCTCTCTTTCCCAGTCTGTCTCTGTCTCTTTGTCTGTGTCTGTCTCTTTACCTGTCTGTGTCTGTCTCTTAACCTGTCTTTCTCTTTCCCTCTCTTTCCCTGTCAGTCTGTCTCTTTGTCTGTGTCTGTCTCTTTGTGTCTGTCTCTTACCCTGTCTGTGTCTGCCTCTTTCCCTGTCTGTGTCTGCCTCTTTCCCTGTCTGTGTCTGTCTCTTTCCCTGGCTGCATTGTGACATGCCAACATTCCATATAAGGGCGTGGCTGCGCATTCTTCTGAAGTTCTGGCTGCACTGTGGCTCCCAGCTCCATTCGCTTAAATGGAGGCAGATTTTTTGGTGAATAACTGTAAAGCGCGGGGTTAAAATTTCCCCTTAAAACATAGCCTATGACGCTCTCGGGGTCCAGACGTGTGAGTGTGCAAAATTTTGTGGCTGTAGCTGCGACGGTGCAGATGCCAATCCCGGACATACACACATACACACACACATACACACATTCAGCTTTATATATTAGACTAGCTGTACTACCCAGCTTCGCCCGGGTTAATAACTTAGCAACATAGAATGTATTAACAAAAATGTATTCTGCACACAAAAACCACAAAACAAATAGATATAAATGTAATTATTAAATTGTTGCCTATATTGACCAATCAGGGCTCAGATTAATTAACTGTAGCAAAATAGAAGCTAAGCTGTGATTGGTTGCTATTTGCAGCCTGATAAATCTCCAGGCAACAGAAAGCCCTCCCCCTGACAGTATATATTAGCTCACACATACACATATAGTCAGGTCATGTGACTGACAGCTGCCGTATTTCCTATGTGGTACATTTGTTGTTCTTGTAGTTTGGCTGCTTATTAATCAGATTTTTATTTTTGAAGGATAATCCCAGACTTGTGTGTGTTTAGGGCGATTATGTGGCGAGGTTGGTGTATGTGTGGTGAGATGTGTGCTGAGGGTGGTATATGTGTTCATGCACGTGGTAGTGTGTGGCGCATTGTGTGTGTGTGTTCATATCCCCGAGTGTGGTGAGTATCCCATGTCGGGGCCCCACCTTAGCAACTGTACGGTATATACTCTTTGGCGCCATCACTCTCATTCTTTAAGTCCCCCTTGTTCACATCTGGCACCTGTCAATTTGCCCCCAACACTTTTCGTTTCACTTTTTCCCCATTATGTAGATAGGGGCAAAATTGATTGGTAAATTGGAACTCGTGGGGTTAAAATTTCGCCTCACAACATAGCACCCGGCGTTGCCCGGGATAGTAACTGTCTCTCTGTTTCTCTCCCATTCTCTGTCTGTCTCCCTCTGTATATATCTCTCTGTCTCTCTCTCTATCTCTTGTCTGTCTGTCTCTTTCCCTGTCTGTCTCTGACTGTCTCTGTCTATTTCCCTGTCTGTCTATCTATCTCTTTCCCTGTCTGTCTATCTATCTCTGTCACTTTCCCTGTCTGTCTCTTACCCTGTCTGTCTCTTTCCCTCTCTTTCCCTGTCTGTCTCTTTCCCTGTGTCTGTCTTTTTTTTCTGTCTCTTTACCTGTCTGTGTCTGTCTTTTAACCTGTCTCTCTCTTTCCCTCTTTCCCTGTCTGTCTCTTTCCCTGTCAGTCTGTCTCTTTGTCTGTGTCTGTCGCTGTCTGTCTCTTCCCCTGTCTATGTCTGTTTCTTACCCTGTCTGTGTCTGTCTCTTTCCCTGGCTGCATTGTGACACGCCAACATTCCATATAAGGGCGTGGCTGCACATTCTTCTGAAGTTCTGGCTGCATTGTGGCTCCCAGCTCCATTCGCTTTAATGGAGGCAGGTTTTTTGTCGAATAACTGTAAAGCGCGGGGTTAAAATTTCCCCTCAAAACATAGCCTATGACGCTCTCGGGGTCCAGACGTGTGAGTGTGCAAAATGTTGTGGCTGTAGCTGCGACGGTGCAGATGCCAATCCCGGACATACACACACACATACACACACACATTCATTCAGCTTTATATATTAGATTATAATAATTAATATATAAGAGAGGTGTAAGCCATAATTCGCATGTGAATTCCCACCCGTAATCTTGATATTTGATAACCTATGTTGACTTCTGAATAAAATATTAGGCAGAATGTACATAACAACAATTCCCAAATCCACTGGCTGAAGTCCATAAAACTGCTTATCCTGTGCACTCTGCTACTTTCATAGGCGGCTCCCAGTAGATCAGAATCTGTTCAAGAAACGCCCATACCACCACCCAAAAATATGGTATGAAATACATTTAGCAAAATTCGAAAAATAACCGTGGGTGTGGGGGTTAAATGGATAAAAAGACCATTCGGAAACCAAAGAATAAAAAACTTGAACAAAAAGGTCAAAACAATTTTATCTTTATTAAACACGTATGACTGAGACAAACCAGAGAGCTGGAAAATGGGGCGTCACTAATAATTGTATGTAAACTAGAAGACCTGTTGATTGCATGGTAGAAGGGGTGCAGTTTGTGTAGGCACAATAGAGGCAAAGTGCATGAGCATTTCCAAACAGCACTTGGCTAATAAGGGTTAATAAATGATAAAAAAAATATATATCTTTATAAGTAAATCAATAAAGTGTCCTATTCAGAGATGTAATATACACGACACTATGTGCATGGTTGTACATACAGTATACTATAGTTATACAAAAAGTGTGTATATCCGCAAGGTGCATCAAACAAATCTTAATGCCAAATGGACTGCAAAAAAAGAAGAAAATAGAGACCTAGTGTGGCGCCCTGGACTAGCCACGTCGTCACAGGTACTGCAACACACACCCCCACCCTGAGACAGGCACATCAGCCAGACACAAAATCCTTGTTGCCTCCCTCCAGGGGCTGATGTCCACACCAGGTGGGGTGGAGCCAGGCGGTTGGCCCCACCCGCTGAGGAGTTCACAGTCCTGGAGGCGGGAAAAGGAAGGAGTCAGTTAGGGAAGTTCAAGAGAGAGGAGTGAAGTAGAAGTGGAGGAGCAGACTGACAGTGTCCGGGTACGTGGCCCGGGCACTTAGAGCAAGGTTGGCAGACGGTGGTGGCCGTCTGCAGGAGAGGCAGATCAACGCGGAACCGTAGGACCGGGGACGGGCGGTGGCCCGCCGGTACTGAACCAGGGAGCGAAGTGAAGCCAGCACACATCGGCAGGGCCTGTGGACCCCGACCAGGCTTGGAGTCGCCGTTAATAAGGTCAAATCAGTCAGTGACCGGAACCCCAGGGGTTTCCTAACAGCCAAGACTCGATTGAAGGCAACCGTCCAACCAACAAAAGGAAATACAGCTACCGCCACAGCTAGAGTTCCAAGGGCCATAGCCTGCGGGCAAAAGGGCTCCTCCAGCACGTACACACGCTGGGGAGCGGGTTACCGGTGGGAATCCATCGGGACCGAACATACACAAAGGTGCAAGGAAAGGCAGCCACCACCAACCGTCCGGGAGAAGCCACAGCAGCCGGCTGCGGGACCCGTCCATCCAGCCGTTTGGTTTACCAGAGACTTTGCGTACATTTGTGGCTGAGTGAGTACAACCGTGCCTTCCGGCACCGCGCTGCGCAGTCCCCACGACCCTGCACCTTGCCAGCCCTGCCTCCCCGTCACCTCACCGGGCCCCGGGACCACCAACCCCTACCCACGGAGGGGGGAAACAACATCCCAGCTGCTCCCTACCATCGCTCCCGGGATCCCCGTCAATAGCAGCGGTGGTGCCCAGCCTCAACACGACCCGTGGGTGGCGTCACGGACCAAATCCCCAAACCAAACTACCGCTTTCACTCACGGGCGAGGAGCGCCGCTCGAGTCCCCGGATCCGGCCCACCGCTCGAGCCACCGTGCAGCAGCAGCGCCGGACCCGAGCGTGGTGAGCGCAGCGCCCCGCCGCCCGCGACAACTAGTACCAGGATATGTAATGACAGAAAAGGATATAAACTCCAATAAGATGGTTGGAGTAACAGAAGAATTGTTTTGACCTTTCTGTTCAGTTTTTTTTTTTCTTCTTTGGTTTCATGTTATTTTCCGAATTTCAAATCATTTGATATCCTTTTAAGAATCCCTTTAAACTCAACCCTAAAATAGAGAATTAGGGGTACTTTGCACACTACGACATCGCAAGCCGATGCTTGCGATGCCGAGCGCGATAGTCCCCGCCCTCGTCGCAGCTGCGATATCATGGTGATAGCTGGCGTAGCGAACATTATCGCTACAGCAGCTTCACATGCACTCACCTGACCTGCGACGTTGCTCTGGCTGGCGAACCACCTCCTTACTAAGGGGGCGGGTCGTGCAGTGTCACAGCGACGTCACACGGCAGGTGGCCAATAGAAGTGGAGGGGCGGAGATGAGCGGGACGTAAACATCCCGCCAACCTCCGTCCTTCCGCATAGCCGGCGTGAGCCGCGGTGGCGCAGGTAGGAGATGTTCCTCGCTCCTGCGGCTTCTCACACAACGATGTGTGCTGCCGCAGGAACGAGGAACAACATCGTACCGTCGTTGCAGCTACATTATAGAAATGTCGGACACTACACCGATGATACGATTACGACGCTTTTGCGCTCGTTAATCGTATCATAAAGGATTTACACAGTACGATATCGACAGCGATGCCAGATGTGCGTCACTTTCGATTTGACCCCAACGACATCGCAGCTGCGATATCGTAGTGTGCAAAGTACCCCTTAGACTTTTTAGTAAGACACACTTCAACTTGATGTTCCATAAATGAATAAGTAATCACTAAGTAAAGAGACAGCATTTACAGAAGCTCTAAAAAACAAAGACGCCAAGATCTCAGGGGTTGACTATAATGGTCACTCTGACCTCCTGGCAGTCTGGTCTGGGGTGAAAACCAACATCTCAATCACCTCATATATAGGCTGTACTTAATTAAATAACAATAGAATAAGGGTCAGCGCTAGACCCAATGTTGCAATGATTCTGCAGCTAATTTTACTAGGCTAAAAACCCTTTAACGCCCAGAAATAAATTCATCTGTATAATATAGAATTACCTATATGTAAAAATTTGCGCTGAACCACAACAATACATTGAGAAATAATGTTTTATTCTGTTTTATTCTCCACTCACACCAAAAAATATATAGAACCTCTACTAAAACATCACATAACATAAAAAACAAATATACAAGTACTTGATTATGATTTAAAACTACTGAATATGAGTCTCAAGAAAGGGTTTTATATGAGTCTTTACAAAATACACAAAAGCCCATAATATAAATGAATAATAATTTGTATTACTACACCAGAGTCCTCAAATGTCACTTTGAGTCACGCACTTCACATAAGCTGCGGTTGCCTTTATAGGGTTAAATATTAACACCACATCTAGCGCATTAACGCCAGATGTGTCCAAAATGTAACAATTCAGCAGGCAATGAAAATCTCTGCACTATATGTTTGTTTCTTCAGTGCAAGGCTCCAGCAGATTAAAGACAATTTATGCTCTGTGGATTTCAAAGTGTGCCTGAATACAAGTTTACAACAGGACACCGCAGATTCTTCCTTTGCAGGCTCCTGGATTCCTAAAAAGCAGATAACACTTCAGTGTTTAAATAACAACTTAAATACACAGGCTCCGGCAGATTAAAGGAATTTCTGCGCTGCCGGTTTTTAATTGTGCCTGATTGCAGGTCCACAGCAGGGCACTGTAAACTTCTCCTGTGCAGGCTCCTGGATTCCTAGAAAGCAGACACCGCTTGATTACCAACCACGGGACTCCAGGGTATGAATGCCTTCCCGGGTAAGAAGTTTGAATGAAGGACACAGTCCACTTATTCTGCCACGGGTAAATTAACACTTTGACAGGTAGACAAGTCTCTATGTCACAAACCACCGGGGGGTCACTCAGAAATCCCCCGCGCTGGCTACCAGTACGTCACAATCGGGGGGTAACAAGTGGGGGTCACCCCTCCCTTATACCTCCCGACCGACAGACAGAGCACGTGACGCGCTCTCTAGCGCCCCTCTTATAGTCAGGCCAATTATGGAATTGCCCGACAATAAGCAAGGAGGCCGCTATACTACTTATGCCGATTATTGAAGGGCCCCCGGCGAGAGAAGGGTATATATTCCCCCGACCTCCGCGGGCGGAATATATAAACTCTCCCCGAATCTCACTGGCCTCCCCACAATAATCCTTGGCACAACTCGCTGCCACCAACCGATTTACGGTAACTATTAGCCGAACACACAGACGTGGGATTCAAGATCGAGATAACAGAACAGCCCAAGATTAATTATATAATTTAATCGCCTAAAGCACACTAGAAACTACAATATATACAATAGGGAATCTACAGAATATACAGTTATGTCAGAGTACAGTTACAGATAAAGCATGGGTTACAAACAGGTATACAATTACATCAGTTACCTTGTGTGTCTGGCCACAGGGGGGCGCTGTAGACCAGGTTTCTAGGATTCTTCCCACAGATGTTTCCCAACCAGGCCCCCGAGCAGAAGAACACTGGAAAATGGCCGAAGTAGGGTTATCAACCTGGGCAGATCCAGGTCCCCTCCTACCTTAGTGACCTCACAGGGAAGCACTGCCACTCCCCCTGCATGGATCAGAATTATCCAGCAAAGGGGATATTGGCCATAACTTTGCCTGGGAGCGTCGTAGGCAGACGCCAATGCTCTCATTGTGACAGTTATGAATTTAGCTACAGAACGAGGGGACTCATGACCTGTCTACGAGTTCCCATATGGCTGATATCACGCCTGGGGTATTTCCCAAGCTCCCCCTTCCATAAAAAAGGTGTGCCAGCATCGTCCGCCTGCGCAAACACCATTTTTATGGTTGCCATATTTATCGGAGATATGGCTTGCGAGATATGAACCATTTTTTACTGGAGTCGTTCTGTCTGGCTACTTCCAAGCCTTGCTAATGAGATACAACTCTGGTTACAGGGTGACGGCAGGGAGTCATCCTGGGTCCATTGTCCTCACATCATCTCATCTCCATATCAGAGGAGATGGCTGTTGGAGGTGTAAGTGGGATGTGACACCTTCACAGATGCTGGACATTTGAGCACAAGAAGGGAGGGGGGCACTGCCAGGGAGTGATGAGAGCAATTATGACTTCTAGTCATAATTCCTCTTCATATCCCAGGATTTACCTCACACCTCCCCCCTTTTGAGGGCGCTAGGGGGCAGCACACTCCGGTGTTCCCCCGTGCGCCCGTCCGCGACCTCTCCTTGTCGGGACAGCCCGTCTGCGTTACCGTGGTCACGGCCCCTTTTGTGGCGAATGGTGAAGTCGTATTGCTGGAGCGCAAGGCTCCATCGCAACAATCGCCCATTCGTCCCAGAGACGGTGTGCAACCAGCTGAGGGGATTGTGGTCCGTCTCCACGATGAAGTGGCGCCCGTATAGATAGGGTTGCAGACGCTGCAGGGCCCACACTATGGCCAGGCACTCCTTCTCCATTGTAGAATAGGCCACTTCCCTTGGTAACAGCTTCCTGCTCAGGTACAAGACTGGGTGCTCTTGGCTCGCAGAGTCCACCTGGCTGAGCACCGCACCGAGGCCGAAGTCACTGGCGTCGGTCTGTACTACAAACGGCCGCGTGAAGTCGGCTGCCTGTAGCACGGGCGGGCTGGACAGGGCGTCCTTTAGGGCCTGGAAGGCTGTCTCGCAGTCCATTGTCCAATCGACTGCAGAGGGCAGCTTCTTCTTGGTGAGGTCCGTCAAGGGCTTGGCCAGGCTACTATAGCGTGGAACAAACCTCCTATAGTACCCAGCGGTCCCCAAGAAGGACATCACCTGCTTCTTGGTCCTGGGGGTGGGCCAGGATGCGATGGCCTCCACTTTCTCAGGCTCGGGCTTCAGCGTTCCCCCACCTACCCGGTGACCGAGGTACTGGACCTCGCTCATGGCCAGCTGACACTTTCCCGGCTTGATGGTCAAACCTGCCCGGTGGATCCGCCTGAGCACCTGTGCTAGATGCTCTAGGTGGTCCTCCCAGGTGGGACTGAAGACGGCAATGTCATCCAGGTACGCGGCCGCGTACCCTTCAAGTCCCTTGAGCAGGGTGTTGACCATCCGCTGGAAAGTGGCAGGGGCATTCCTCATCCCGAATGGCATCACCGTGGACTCGTACAGTCCAAATGGGGTAATAAAGGCAGAGCGTTCCCTGGCCTTGCGAGTCAGGGGGATCTGCCAATATCCCCGGCTCAGGTCCATGATGGTCAGGTACTGAGCCCCGGCCAACTGATCGAGCAGGTCATCGATGCGTGGCATTGGGTACGCATCGGCGACCGTGACAGCATTGAGCCCCCTGTAGTCCACGCAGAACCGAGTGGTTCGGTCCTTCTTAGGGACGAGGACTACAGGCGAGGCCCAAGCGCTGTTGGATGCCTGGATCACCCCCAGGTTCAGCATCTCGTCAATCTCCTGGCGCATGTGTTGCTGCACCTCCAGGGAGACCCGATATGCTGAACGCCGGATCGGGGGATGATCCCCAGTGTCCACGTGATGGACAGCCAAGTCAGTCCTTCCGGGCTGGTTGGTAAACAACCCCCGGAAGGGGTGTAGGGTGGCCCACAGCTGGGACCGTTGGTCCTCCAAGAGCTGGTGGCCAACCTCTACATCCTCAATGGATCCGCCTGCCCTAACCTGGGCTAGCATATCCAAGAGGGTTTCCGCTTCTCCCTCCTCGGGCAGGTTGCACACAGGGAGTGCACATGCCTCCCGCTCATGATGTGCCTTCATCATGTTCACATGGAAGGGCTTCCGCCTTCCACGGGCAGGGTCCAGGGTGACCAGGTACGTCACAGGGTTGAGCTGCTGGTACACGAGGTATGGGCCTTCCCAGGCTGCCTGAAGCTTGTCCTGTGGTACGGGGACCAGTACCCACACCTCTTGACCCACTTGGTAGGTCCTCTCACAAGCGTTCTGGTCGTACCAACGCTTCTGATCGGCCTGGGCTTGAGCCATATTGTCGTGTACCAGTTGCGTCAAGGCCTGCATTTTGTCCCGGAAGCGCATGACATACTCGATGACCGACACTCCAGGGGTGGCCAAATCCCCTTCCCAAGCCTCTTTCACCAGAGCCAGGGGGCCCCGCACACGTCGCCCGTACAGGAGCTCAAACGGTGAGAATCCTGTTGAGGCCTGTGGAACCTCCCGGTAAGCAAATAACAGGTGTGGGAGATACCGCTCCCAGTCACGCCCATGGGAGTCGACCAACATCTTAAGCATCTGCTTTAAGGTGCCATTGAACCGCTCGCACAGGCCATTAGTCTGTGGATGGTACGGGCTGGCCACCAGATGTCGCACCTGGACTTGCTTACAGAGGGTCTCCATCAGCTGGGACATGAATTGGGTCCCCCGGTCGGTGAGCATTTCCTGGGGAAAACCCACTCGGGAGAAAATCTCCAGCAATGCGGTGGCCACCTTGTCAGCCCGAATGGACGACAAGGCCACTGCTTCTGGGTACCGGGTGGCATAGTCAACTACCGTCAGTATGAAGCGTTTCCCGGAGCTGCTGGGGATGGCCAGCGGGCCGACCAGATCCACAGCCACCCTCCTGAAAGGCTCATCGATGATTGGCAGAGATACCAGTGGGGCTTTGGGGCGTGGCCCCGCCTTCCCCACTCTCTGACAGGTTTCACACGAACGGCAGTAGGCAGCCACATCGGCCCCCATTTTTGGCCAGTAGAAATGCTGGTTTAACCTGGCCTTGGTCTTAGCGATCCCTAGGTGTCCGGCCATCGGAATCTCATGTGCGATCCGCAACAACTCCGTCCGGAACGGATAGGGTACCACCAACTGTCGGTCCCTGGGCCACGCCTCCGGTGAACCCTGCTGGACCGTGGCCCGGTACAGCCGTCCTTGGTCCCAGACCACTCGCTCCGGGTCCGAGTCCGAGGGAGGCTGTGCCGCCTGCTCCTTTAGAGCTTTCAGGCTGTCGTCAGCTTCTAACGCTGCCTGAAACTCCTGACTAGATGTGGCCAGAATCGACGAGACTGTCACATCTTCAGTCAGTACCCCGGGACCTGTGTCCTGGCCTCCACCTGACTCGGCTGCCACTTGGTCAGAAGGGGAAGAGCTATCGGACCTCCGGGAGGCCCCTTGGCTTCCAGCACTCCCACTGCGGGTGACAGCGGCCACAGCCGCTGCGACCGTGGGTCGTGCCTGCTCCTCCTCCGTTCCTGACCAAGTCGCCGGTTCAGGCAGACCTACCTGGCTTCCTGACACCCCGGTTGTGGGGGAACCCTGCACCGAGATCTTACCTGGGAGCACTTCCGCTCCTGGACCGGCCCCAATCTCACCTGCCTGTTCCCCCTCTGCAGCAACAGAACCCCGCTGTGAAATCTCTGGGGACCCCACATTTGCTGTGGTAGCCCCCACCCCACACACTGGTCCTCCCCCTGCAGCACCCTGCTCTCTGCTTATCCCTGCAGAGGGCAACAGATCCCAGCTCACAGGCTGGTTACTTGTAGAGGCATGGTCACACCTTCCTCTGACCCCCTCCCCTGTCACAGCTGCAGCTGAGTGTGTGTCTATGGTGTCTATGCAAGCAGAAATATCAGAGTTCACTCCCTCCTCCCTTACATCATTCATAGATAACACATTAACATTGTCCGGAGGCACGTCAGCACTGGCTGAAGGTTCAGCCTTTGGGGCGGGGCCAAACTGGGAGGTTATTTGCCCCAAATCTGTCCCAAGTAGCACGTTTGCAGGGATCCGATCAGTTACCCCCACCTCCCTCACCCCTCGCCCTGCGCCCCAGTCCACATAAATGTCAGCAACAGGCAGCGCCGGGTCAGTGCCTCCAATCCCGGAGACAGCGAGGGTTTTTCCAGGGATCAAGTCTTGGGGGGACACCATCTCAGGCCGCACCAGAGTCACCTCCGAGGCGCTGTCTCGCAGTCCTATGGTCACAGACTGGCCGACGGTGACAGGTTGGAAGCTGTCCAGGGACCTACCACCACCCCCACCCACACAATACACCTTGGGCGGCCCTTGGGACGGGGACGGAGCCGGGGCCTTGGGACGCTGAGGGCACATGGCCTTGAAGTGTCCAGGTAGGTTGCACTGGTGGCACCGTCTTGGCTCTGCCACGGGCCTGGAGAGGGGAGTTGAGGGGGACACCCCCTGCAGTCTAGGGGCAGGTGGGGCAGTCGCAGAGTTCATCTTACCCCCTCTCCAGGTGCTGCTGGTGGCTGCTCTCCTGGCTTCAGGAGCCCGATTGTTGGTGTAGTCATCGGCCAGGGCAGCTGTAGCCGTGGACCCCTTTGGCTTCTGGTCTCGGATGAACTGGCGGAGATCCTCAGGGCAGTTCCACAAGAGTTGCTCCGTGATGAACAAGTCCAGGATCTCCGGTCCGGTGGAAAGCTGCAGGCCTTGGGTCCAGTGGTCGGCAGCTCGGGCAAGTGCCCGCCGGTGGTCAGCCCAGGAGTCCTTTGGTCCCTTCTGTAGCGTCCGGAACTTCTTGCGGTAGGACTCCGGGGTGAGGTTGTACTGTTGGATCAGGGCCCGCTTGATGGTGTCGTAGCCCTGATCCGCCTCAGCAGGCAAGTCCCCAAGGATATCCAGGGCCTTACCCCTTAAACGGGGGGTCAGGTATTTGGCCCACTGGTCCTTGTTCAGATGATGCTGCAAGCAAGTCCGTTCAAAAGCAGTCAAGAAAGAGTCCAAGTCTCCATCCTTCTCCAGCACTGGGAAGTCCTCAACACGGACCTTTGGAAGTTTGGTGTCTGGAAGGTCACGGGTGGCTGATGAGGGCCGGAGCTGAGCTAGCTGCAGCTGGTAGTTACGCTCTGCCTGGCGCTCTTCACGCGCTGCTTGCCGCTCACGCTCGGCCATGAGTTCCTTGTAGCCCTCCCGGTCTCCAGCCTGGCGTAGGGCCATAGCCATTTGAAGAAGGCTATCCGAGCCTCCCAGGCTCGGTGGAATGGCACGTGGTGATCTGCGGCCCGCTGCGGAGCCTGGTGATTCACTGTCCATTGCAGAGCGGAGGGCTGGCATCTGGCTCGTTGAGGACCCTTGGGCGAGCTGCTCCTCATCTTGTCCAGCAGTGCCCGGTTGTGCAATGTCCTCTGCAGAGCTGTTTTCTGGCGTCGAGCTCCTGGAGGACTCGTGGGCAACCTCCTCATTGCTGTCCACAGCACCGTCCTCCCTCTCTTCGGCTCCTGCTTTAGCATTGGCCAGTTGCATAGCTCTGCTCCTGGTGCCATCAGCCATTCTTGCCGACTTTTGGTCACTGACACAGAACTGACACCTGATGCCTCCACACACCTTACAGTATCTGCACTCTGACACTCTAGTGTTGAGCTGGTCTGAAGACCCCAGCAGCCACAGCTGCTGCAGGCAGTCTTTAGTGTCTGGGAGTATGGGTCTCACACTCACACACACTATTATCTCGATCCCACCGCTTGCCACCAATATGTCACAAACCACCGGGGGGTCACTCAGAAATCCCCCGCGCTGGCTACCAGTACGTCACAATCGGGGGGTAACAAGTGGGGGTCACCCCTACTTTATACCTCCCGACCGACAGACAGAGCACGTGACGCGCTCTCTAGCGCCCCTCTTATAGTCAGGCCAATTATGGAATTGCCCGACAATAAGCAAGGAGGCCGCTATACTACTTATGCCGATTATTGAAGGGCCCCCGGCGAGAGAAGGGTATATATTCCCCCGACCTCCGCGGGCGGAATATATAAACTCTCCCCGAATCTCACTGGCCTCCCCACAATAATCCTTGGCACAACTCGCTGCCACCAACCGATTTACGGTAACTATTAGCCGAACACACAGACGTGGGATTCAAGATCGAGATAACAGAACAGCCCAAGATTAATTATATAATTTAATCGCCTAAAGCACACTAGAAACTACAATATATACAATAGGGAATCTACAGAATATACAGTTATGTCAGAGTACAGTTACAGATAAAGCATGGGTTACAAACAGGTATACAATTACATCAGTTACCTTGTGTGTCTGGCCACAGGGGGGCGCTGTAGACCAGGTTTCTAGGATTCTTCCCACAGATGTTTCCCAACCAGGCCCCCGAGCAGAAGAACACTGGAAAATGGCCGAAGTAGGGTTATCAACCTGGGCAGATCCAGGTCCCCTCCTACCTTAGTGACCTCACAGGGAAGCACTGCCACTCCCCCTGCATGGATCAGAATTATCCAGCAAAGGGGATATTGGCCATAACTTTGCCTGGGAGCGTCGTAGGCAGACGCCAATGCTCTCATTGTGACAGTTATGAATTTAGCTACAGAACGAGGGGACTCATGACCTGTCTACGAGTTCCCATATGGCTGATATCACGCCTGGGGTATTTCCCAAGCTCCCCCTTCCATAAAAAAGGTGTGCCAGCATCGTCCGCCTGCGCAAACACCATTTTTATGGTTGCCATATTTATCGGAGATATGGCTTGCGAGATATGAACCATTTTTTACTGGAGTCGTTCTGTCTGGCTACTTCCAAGCCTTGCTAATGAGATACAACTCTGGTTACAGGGTGACGGCAGGGAGTCATCCTGGGTCCATTGTCCTCACATCATCTCATCTCCATATCAGAGGAGATGGCTGTTGGAGGTGTAAGTGGGATGTGACACCTTCACAGATGCTGGACATTTGAGCACAAGAAGGGAGGGGGGCACTGCCAGGGAGTGATGAGAGCAATTATGACTTCTAGTCATAATTCCTCTTCATATCCCAGGATTTACCTCACACTCTATATTGTGGGTTATTATTAAAGGTACCTGATCGCAGAATCTTCAGCGGGGGTGCAGTGATTCCTCCCCTATGTGAGCTCCTGCGTTCCTGTAGTGGAGATACCGCCAAGGCTTTTAGTTTGCAGCAGAGCTCCAAGGTACAAAATCCTTCTAGATTCCGAAGAATTGATTAGGGCGTTCACTCTTTCCAGCAAAGTTAAACTTTGGAGGTTTGAATCCACACACAATCCGGCTGTTCCGCCGTAGAAAGAAAGTAGGTGCAAATGAGCTTGATCCGACGCGCGCGTTTCGGGGGCGTTGCCGGTCCCCTTCCTGGCGCCGCCAGGTGGTCACAGAAGAACACTACACCCCACACAACACCATCCTACACCAGGTTCTATCAGCCACAAAACCCTAGCCGGGGTGGCTAGGGTTTTGTGGCTGATAGAACCTGGTGTAGGATGAGTAGGAAAGACACACCAGTGGGCAGGACCAGGCGGATTGGGAACTCCCACCTAGGGGTCATGAGGATCTGGGGGAGGGAACCAGTTAGTTCAAGTTTGAGTTCAGTTGCAGTCGGTGTGGAAGTTGGGTCTCTCAGTGACAGTGACAGGCTGTGTGAGAGAGCTCGAGACTGTGCCTAGTGCAGGTAGCCAGGATAGTGGCCCTTGTCTACTGGCTAGGTGGCAAGCAGTGGACTGTGTCCAAAGGCCACAGGAGTCCGGTCATGGGAAATCCAGAGTGGACCAGGACAGGGTTGGAGCCCGCCGGTACCGACAGCGGAGATCTGGTCCGGAAACCGTGCACAGGCAGGGTACCTGGACCCTAGTTAGAAGACGGTGCAAGCCCCTTCTCTAATTAACTAGGCCGTCAGCAAGGTTTCAGGCATTGTTCCAAAGTCCTAGCCCAGACAGAGCGAAACGGCAGCCCACCGCAGGGGATAGGGTATCCGCAACAACCCACTGAGATCCCAAGGGTCAGTTTTCGTGGGCACATCTCCCAACCAAAACCGAATCGGGAGTGGACTTCCCCGTTCCAGATGAGGTTGTCCAAAAATAGAAGGAAAATACAGAGTGCCAAAGGAAGGGACATTGGTACACCAGCCGGGTGTGGGAACCGAATACACTCTGAAGCGGCAGCCAGCCACTGACACCCTGGTTTACCAGCAGATTTGTGTGCATTTATTCAACCGGAGTACACCAACACCCTCCGGTCCGGCCCGGCGCATCACCACCAACAGCCATCACCTCCCGTGTTCTGGACACTGAGCCCCGGTGCATCCACCCCTATCCACGGAGGGGTTAACATCCAGCTGCCATTCCATCGCCCCCGGGTGCTCCCCAACAGCAGCGGTGGTACACCACCTTACCACCTTATTACTAAACTCTCCCCTCTCCAATCCATTCTGAATGCTGCAGCCAGGATCATTTTCCTCTCCAACCGCTTCACTGATGCCTCTGCTCTTTGCCAGTCATTGCACTGGTTACCTATCCGCTACAGAATCCAATATAAACTTATCACTCTCACTCACAAAGCTCTCCGTGGTTTTGCACCACCCTACATCTCCTCCCTCATCTCCATCTATCACCCCACCCGTGCCCTCCGCTCTGCTAATGACCTAAGACTGACATCCTCAACAATTCGAACCTCCCTCTCCCGTCTTCAAGATTTCTCACGAGCTGCGCCTATGCTCTGGAACACACTACCAAGAGCAATCCGATTAATTCCCAACATCCACACCTTTAAGCGGGCCCTAAAAACGCATGTCTTTAGACTAGCCTATCACCTCACTGCCATGATCTAATCTAGTCCCTTTCTGCCCTTCCCAAAAATGTACTTCCAATTCTTGTCCCCTTGTCCTTCTGGTTCCTTCCCCTCCATGTACTTTTTTACACTCTGTACCTGTATAAATTCTGGCCGATGACGGGTTCATGCAGCTGGTTTTGAATACCCTATTAAATCGATGGATGGACCATATATAACAAGCTTTTCTCCCCCCCATTCACCTTTTGTGCCTCCCCTATTTCCTCATAGGCCTAAAACACACTTCTGCATAAAAAACGTCCGTGTGACACGGTCCGTTTTTCGGGTCCGTGTTCCGTTTTTTTGGGGCGTTTCTCCGGTACGTATGGCATCCGTGTGATGGCGTATGCGAGCCGTGTGTACGTGTAAAATGTCTGTGTTTGTGTGTAAAATGCCCGTGTATGTGTACGTGGAATGTCCGTGTGGAATGTCCGTTTGTGTGTTGCACAATGTCGTTGATACATGTCGGCTGACAGCAGACAGAGTTGCGCGATGAGAATGAACTCAGGTGAACTTCACCCGACTTCATTGTCATGCCGCGGCTCTGTCTGTGTGCCGCATACTGATTAGCGGTCACCTGTGAAGGATTTACCAGTGACCGCTAATCCCCTGAGTGACTGAAGTGAGCAGCCCTCTCTCATACTTACCGCTTCCCCATCACCAGCGCAGCGAGGAACAGCTGTGCAAAGAATACGCGGCAACAATTACTTTGAATATGCCGGCCGCTCATTAATCAATCTCGTATTCCCTGCTTTCCCCGCCCACAGACGCCTGTGATTGGTTGTGTCGCGGGCGGAGGAGGGGACGCCGCGCTCTCCCACTGCTCGGGTCCGGCTGGCACTGCGGCTGCTGCGGCCTGCCGCTGCTCGGTGGCTCGAGCGACGGGCCGGATCCCGGGGACTCGAGCGGCGCTCCTCGCCCGTGAGTGAAAGGGGGGTTTTTGGATGTGGGGATTGTTTATTGTCCGTGACGCCACCCACGGTGGTGGTGATTTGTTGACACCACCGCTGCTCAGTATGGGGATCCCAGGAAGGATGGTATGGAGCAGCCAGTTGTTGTGTTGCCCCTCCGTGGGTAGGGGTTGGTGATCCCGGGGCCCAGTGATGAGGTGGGTGATGCAGGGCTTGGTGGGTGCAGGGACGCGGGGGCAGCGCTGTGCCTTGCGGCACTGTGGTACTCACTCAGCCTGAGACGATGACACAGTTCTCGGTAAAACACACGGCTGGAAAGATGGTTCCCACGGACGGCTGCACTTGCTTTCCCCAGTAGGTGACGGTGACGGTCCCTCTGTCCTGCACCTATGATGATAATGGTTGCGATGGGTTCCCACCGGTAACCCACTCCCCGGCTTGGATATGGGCCGGAGGAGCCTTTCTTTGCCCGCAGGCGCTGGCCCTGAGAAACTGGTGCCCTGGCGGTGGCGGTGTCTCTCCGTTACGGTTGGACTGTTGCCTTCAATCGGGACTTGGTTGTTAGGAGACAGACGTCCCCTTCACTGACGGATTTGGCAAATTATGGCGACTCCTAGCCTTGCCGGGATCCGAAAGGCCCCTGCCCTGGTGCTGACTGTTCTTCGTATACTGCTCCAGACCGCCGGGTCACCACCCGTCCGCGGTCCTTCCAGCAACCTCCGAGCAGTCCCCCTGCAGACTATCACCGCCGTCTGCTGACCTTGCTGTCACTGTCCGGGGCACACACCCGGCCCAACTTCAGGCTTTACTACTCTCACTTTTCACTTTACTTCAGCTTCACTCCTCAGCTCCTCTACCACTTCACCTCCTTCTACTTTCACCTCCTTAACTGATCTGCCTGGTTCCTCCCGCCTCCAGGGCTGTGAACTCCTCGGTGGGCGGAGCCAACCGCCTGGCCCACCCCCTGGTGTGAACATCAGCCCCTGGAGGAAGGCAACAAGGATTTTAGGTTAGCCTTGGTGTTCCTAACTGGGGTGTGGGGTGTGGTGGTGTTGTGACCTGTGACCCCTGGCTTGCCCAGGGCGTCACATTCCCCCTTAGCAAAATGCAGACCGTCCGCGGGCTGCCCGTCCAACACCAGTTTTATTTTCTGAAAAATATATAAAAAGGGTAAAACGGTAACATAACAATTCATCACATCATCCCACATCGGGAGGCACATTTCTTAAACGTTGCAAACGGTTTACGGTTACGGTCTCCGCTCTCTCCCACCCAAGCAACCTGGCCCTGATGCTGCCCCTAAAACCCAGGCAGCACCCCTTGACCCAAGTCCTGCACCAAGTCACCCGAGCGGGATCTGTCCTTCCCCTCCAGAGGGTAGCCACCGGTTCCTGTGGTGGCTGGGCCCCAGCCTGCTCTGCTGAGGGCCCTCTCTCCAACCTGCCTCTCCGGAGGCGGCAACTGCGGAAACGGTAACGGTAGAACAACTTATTTACATGCCACTAACGTTTGTGGTTGCCCTGCAAGTTCACGGGCTTGTCCATGGAAAGTTCTCCATGCAAAACTTTTTAAACGGTCCCCACGGGGACAACGGTGCCAGCAACGGCCGGTTTTCTCACAATCACGGTGAATCAGGTGAAGCTTCGGTAATTATTCTCATTTTTAAACTTTCAAAACACACATGCTTTCTGGTGGTCCTTACGGGGACGGTGCAACGGCATCCCGCTGCCACTCTTTCTCACATAAATGCGGGCATGCACATCCGCAACTCCCGCTCAAGAGCCAGGCCTACCTGGGTGCCCTCGGCGCCGGCTACGACCGGCCTCTCATACTGCCGTGGGCCCCACCAATCAGTGGCCTGCTCTGGGTCAGCCTGTGTGGGGGACGGGCCCAGCTGGAGTCCCTCCGTGTCGGCTACAACCGGCACCTTCAGCAATGAGGGACCCCGCTGTGACATGGCCTGCTCTGCCTCCTGGCAGCTACATCCCCGCCGTGCCTCAGCCGAGGCCCGGTTCCTGGGAGCGGTCAACGTGACTTGCGGTGTTGGCGTTTGATCGAGGATTGCCTCCGCTGCGGCCGGGCGGACTGCCGGGGCCGTCATCATTTCCGTCGCGGCTGGGATGAAAGCCGGGACGGGTGCCAGGCTGGTGGTAAAGGTAAGGCCCGGGGGCCGCAGGTCTGGGCCCTCTCCCACAGATGCTGCGGGCTCCGCTACCGGTGGCAGGGGTAACGGGTCGGTCGGGGCGTTGGCCGCAGGCATGGGCAGTGAGGGAGGCAGCGTGGTGGACAGCAGCAGGCCGGGCCCCTCAGCCGTATTGACCGATCCCTCGGGGACATAGGGGCGTGGGTCGCTATGGGATGGGGTGGGATGCACCAGGTTATAAGACGCACCCCAAATTTAGAGATGAAAAAAGGTAAAAAAATAAAATATGGGGTTCGTTTTATAATCCGATGGTGTCTTACCGGGGACGTGGGGCGACAGCGGTGGTGGAGCGGGGTCACAGGAGGCAGAGGTGGTGCTGGATTATGGCAATGCTGCGGACGGTGCAGAGGGGGGCCCAGATGCTCACTGAGGGCTGTGGCATATGCTGGGGCAGCCGACACTGCTCTGTGCTGGGGCTGCGGGCGCTGCTCTGTGTTGGGGGCAGCCAGTGCTGCTCTGTGCTGGTGCTCACTGCTGGCGGTGAGGCACTGTCCATTCTAAAGATGTCGGTAATGCGGACTTCAAAGAAATGGCATCCGGAGCCGGCGCATGTGCAGATGAGAGCTTGAGCCAAAAGCTCCATCTGCGCACGCGCTGCCTCTGTGTGCCATTGTTTGACATCCTTACAGCTGACAACTTCAGAATGGCCCATGCCTCGCTGCCTGCTGCACAGAGCCGCATTACCCACTGCACAGAGCCTCGCTGCCGCCGCACAGAGTTGCACGCCCGCCGCACAGAGCAGCGCCCGCAGCACAGCAGACATCATTGCCTTGTCTCCTCTGACCCCTCTCCACCACCTACTGGTAAGCTACTTTCGGATTATAAGACGCACCCCTCATTTTCCTCCCAAATTTTTGGGAAGAAAAGTGCGTCTTATAATATGAAAAACACGGTATATATCTGTTTTTTCCACTCTCCCATTGGGTTTACTTAGTGTCTATTATCCGTGTATCTGCTGCTTAATCACATGTTTTATAAGTTTAAGCATTGAGTATAAAGGTACTGTCACATTTTTAGCTGTTTGTTTGTCTCTGTTATCTCTACTGTGTGTGGAAAGCAGCGAAAATCCACTAGATTGTTTCACTTTCCTTATCACTTAGGGAACATTTTGGTCTGTGCCTCTTCCCCAGTCCAGCTGGGCATTAGGTAAGGATTATACAGTGGAATTCACCCAGCTTTCCAAGGGGTGGGATTGTGGGCAGAGAAATTACACATAGATCCTTTTTTTAACTGTGTGCATTGCTTAGAAGTGTAAGATAAGAGATATAAGTATAGATATAATACTGTTTATCTAGTTAAGGTAGTAAAATTTACACTTGATATATGTGAATATGTGACGCCCTGGACTAGCCAGGTAGTCACAGACATAACACCACACACCCCCCCTCCCCTGGATAGTCACACCAGTCAAACAAAAACCCTTGTTACCTCCCTCCAGGGTCTGATGTCCACACCAGGTGGGGCGGAGCCAGGCGGTTGGCCCCACCCACCGTAGAGTTCACAGGCCTGGAGGCGGGAAAAGACACAGTTTTCAGTTTGGAGGTGAAAGTGAGAGGTCAGAAACTGCGAGTGACTGGGTCGGAGCCCAGGCACTGACAGCAAGGTTGGCAGACGGTGGTGGCCGTCTGCAGGAGTTAGTGGATCTCTGCGGAACCGTAGGACCGGGGTCGGGCGGCGGCCCGCCGGTACCGAACCGGGGAGTGGAGTGAAGCTAAGCACACAGGCAGGGCCATCGGACCCCGACTAGGCTTGGAGCCGCCGACAACGGTCAAATCCAAGTGTGACTGGAACCCCAGGGGTTTCCCAACAACCAAGACCCGACAGAAGGCAACAGTCCACACCGTGAGGATATACAGCCACCGCCATAGGCTAGAGATCCAAGGGCCAGCGCCTGCGGGCAAAACGGGCTCCTTCGGTACCTATACGCCGGGGAGCGGACTACCGGTGGGCAACCACAGGAGTCAGAACATTCTAACAAGGTGCAGGGAAAGACAGCCACCATCACACTGTCCGGGAAGAGCACAAACACTGCAGCCGGCTGCGGGACCCGTACATCCAGCCGTTTGGTTTACTAGAGACTCTGTCATTGACTACCTGAGTCAGTACACCAGTGCCATCCGGCACCGCGCCGCGCTGCCCCTGCACCCCAGCCATCCAGCCTCCCCGTTACACCACCGGGCCCCGGGATCACCAACACCTATCCACGGAGGGGATGACATCCTAGCTGCTCCCTACCATCGCTCCCGGGATCCCCGTCACCAGCAGCGGTGGTGCCCTTTATCACCACGACCCGTGGGTGGCGTCACAAACTATCTCCCAAAACAAACCACCCCCTTTTCACTCGTGAACGAGGAGCGCTGCTCGAGTCCCCGGATCCGGCCCACCGCTCGAGCCACCGAGCAGCAGCAGAAGCCCCGGACCCGAGCGTGGCGAGCGCGTCCCCTCCGCCCGCGACAAATACACATGGGACGCCCTGGCCTATCAGGTCGTCACAAGGGTGCCGTGCAATCTACCCTTCTGCATGGTACCCGCTCCTCCTTGGTTACGGGTCCTGTCACTTTGGTGTTGCTACCAATAGGTGTACACAAATCCTGAGGAACACTCTGCACCACACCCACCAAACACCCATTGGGCAGCCTGAGGGGAATAGGGCCACCCAAATGGGGGGGATGGTAAAAGGAGGGCTAGAAGTGTTAGAGTAGAGAATGTCAGTGAGCAGTGACAGGACAAGGTCACCCTGCGGAGCTGGGCTACTGTACCCGTCCCAGGTGCCAGAAGGAGCGCGCAAAGCCGAAGCCTGAAACAGGAACCGGAAGTTCCCATAGGGCCACAGCACGCGAGAGAGTGCTGGGAGAAAACCAAGGGGGCGTGCCTGTGTGACACCCTGGCACGCCAGGAAGTCACACAGTGCTAAGCCCCCGCACAACACCTTCCCACCAAGGGTTACACCAGCCGACAAAATCCTAGTCACCCCCCCGTAGGGTAGGACAGACACACCAGGGGGCCGGACCAGACGGATGGAGAACGCCCACCGAGGAGTGTAGAGAACCCGGGGCGGGAAAAAAGCAGTTGTTGTTGTTGTTGGACAGTCGGAAGTTTGAGTTGAAGTGGAGTGGAGTAGTTGAGAGGAGTAGTTCAAGTTCCAGCCAGAGTAGAAGTCGTCGGGGTTGGAGCCCCGGTGTGCTGGCTAGGTGGCAGACGGTGGTCAGTGTCTGCATGAGACGGGAAGACGGCTGCCGAAGATCCGAGGTGGACCAGGACAGGGTAGGAGCCCGCCGGTACCGACACCGGAGAACCGACCCGGAAACCGTGCACAGAGGGGGTACTTGGACCCTGAAGCCAGGACCGGAACCAACAGCCTAGCTAATTAACCAATTGAGGGCAGGATTATTGGTCCTGTCCCACCAAAAGTCCCAAAAGCAGACACCAGCTCACCGCGGGGAATAGGGCATCCGCCAGGGCCCGTTAGATCCCAAGAGCCAGCATCAGTGGGCACGGCTCCCACCCGTAGTTCTGGGAGCGGGCTTCCGTGTTCCATACCGGAGAGCCCAAAAGAGAACTTACAAAAAGTTCAGGGAGAAGTGATACAGACCACCAGTCCGGGTGTGGGACCCGAATGCACCCGGCCGCGGCGGCTGGCCACCATCACCTTGGTTTACCACTGGACTTGTCTGAGTTATTTACCGAAATTGTGAGTAAACTAACAGTTCCCGGTTGGACCGGGCGCGACGACCCCTGCAATCACAACTCACAGCACAGAGACATTGGGCCCCGGGGCAACCATCCCTACCCATGGAGGGGTTAACATCAGGCTGCCATTCCATCGCCCCCGGGTACCCCACTACAGCAGCGGTGGTGCTACATTTTACCATACACCGTGGGTGGCGTCACAGACAGTATGCAATACACCCCGTACAACTATGTCCCCTTTTTATTTGATGTGTCCGCGCGACCCCCGGGTCCTGTAGAATCCCTCGAGCCACACTGCGGACCCGGACCCGAGCAGCTCGGCTGCTGGCACACGGGGGCGGCACACATGTGCAGATGAGAGCTTGAACCAAAAGCTCAATCTGCCCATGCGCTGACTCTGTGCGCCATTGTTTAACGTCCTTACAGCCGACATCTTCAGAATGGTCCATGCCTCGCTGCCTGCTGCACAGAGCCTCGTTTCCCACCGCAGAGAGCCTCGCTGCCACCGCACAGTGTTGCACGCCTGCCGCACAGAGCAGCGCCCGCAGCACAGCAGACATCATTGCCTTGTCTCCTCTCAACCCTCTCCACCACCTCCTGGTAAGCTACATTTGGATTATAAGACGCACCCATGATTTTCCTCCCAAATTTTTGGGAGGAAACGTGCGTCTTATAAAATGAAAAACACGGTATATATCTATTTTTTTACACTTTCCCATTGGGTTTACTTAGTGCCTATTATCTGTGTATCTGCTGCTTAATCACGTGCTTAATCGCATGATCAGACCTCAGTCACAGTGACACTCGGCACCTGCTGTGCTGACAGCGTGAGACGAGAGTCATGAGAGGATCGCCTTAGATCCCCGTATGGCCCTGGCCTTACACATGGATCCGATTACCTTCAGTAACATAGAGTAGCACTTTTATGGCTTCAAATACCAACAAATAAGACAATACCAGTTATATACATGTGTGTTTTCCTTAAAAGTCACTTAAACCCTTGAACTACTCAGCTGGTTCAGGTCAGATGATGTTTTCTCCACCATGACTGCTTATTTGAGTCATGTTCCCGTAAACATTGTTCCCTTATTTAGCTATTTCCCATATATCAGCCCGAATCTAGAAATTCCCCATAAGGTTCTATTTTAAATAATCCAGCACTATGTGTGTTGTGACCCTCATTCTGTTGGTACAATGACTCATTATAGCGGCTGTTGTGTATAAAGATGGGTTTTCCCTCAAGCTTCATGGAAGTTTCTGTGGTCAGGAGAAGCTGGATAGGCCCATCTAATCTTGGCTCATGGTTCTTTCTCACTTATCTTTTTAGCATCACCTAGTCTCCTGGCTTGAGACCACGTGCTCCTAACATTGACTTAGGATCTGGAAATGGAGAATAGATCTGTTTATCACACTGTTTAGTCAATTATATAAGGCTCGTACATGGCTAGTCAGGATATCATGCTGTATCTGAAGGATCTGTGGGAAATATAATCATGTTCTAGGTACTAAACCAAATCTTATGTCGCGCCCAGGGATATGGGGCACTCGTTTCCTGGAGGTGTACGTCTTGGCAATGTCACGGTGGTGGCCGTTACCCGGTTCCGTGCCCTGGGCCCTTTTTGTAATGGGGATATTTACAGGGGATTGGTGAATAAAGTTTATATGTGACGGCCCTTGCGATGTTGCGGCTAAGTGTAGGGAGCCGCCGCTGCAGAATGTCTCTACTGGGGCTGGTGGTATTGGCTAGTGCCTCCGCAAGTAGGGTATTGCCCCAGCAGGTGTATGGTGCGGTGGGCATCGGAAGAAGGTAATCCACACAGGTGTTCAGTGCAACTGGTTTACTCACTTTCTTGAGATGTTAACTGGTTGCCCGAGGCCGGCTGGTTTCGCCTCCAGTTCCCCTTCGTCTCAGTGCCAGTCTGGTTCTCTGGTTCCTTCTTCCCCTGCACCTTTCTCTGGTAAGTGGGTCCCCGTGGTATAGAACACTGGGGGTCCCCGTTCTGTGGTTTGTCCGCTTCTGTCCGCCTGACGGTAGCGTGAACCCTGTGGAGTTGGAGTCTCTGGTCCTGTCCCCGGTTCTCCCTTTGCTACTGAGTCTTCAAATTCTTTAGGGTCGGTAAGGTCATTGATGGTCCCCTTTGCTGTGCAGGTGTTAACAGGTCGGCTTGAAGCTCTTTCCTGTCCTAGGGTCCTGTACCCCGTCGGTGAGTAGTTCCTGGAGTACTCCACCGGCAACCACTTCTCCTGAGTACCAGGTCACCGTTAACCCGAGTCAGGGTGTCACTTCCCTTCCACCTTCACACTCCTGCTGTCTCACACATTTCAACAGTCACCGCAGTTCTGACTACTGTCTTCCCGACTACTCTCCACAGTCTGCTCCTCCCACCTGGTCAACTAGTGGACTGTATTGGCTCCACCTCTAGGCGGCCATCCATTGGTCCGACCCTAGCTAAGTACCATTGTTGCGGAAAACTGGGATTACCTGGGTTTTTGTTGGTAGCGGCACTGGGGTTCTGGGTCCCTAATTGGGTAGGCCCTGCATCCTTGTGGGGATGCAGAACCTTGTAGCACCCTGATGGTTTCAGGGGCGCTACACTTACATGAAGACCTATTTATTAAGAACACAAAAGTAAGCATTTGTTACATGATTTGCCAATCTCTACCTTTATTTTCTGCATTAATGTTTCATTCAGCCTTTCCACCTTCCTACTGCTTTGTAGAGGGTGAGGAGAGTGGAAAGCCACTGATCCCCAGATATTGTAAAATATCCATAATGACCTGCAGGGAAATGCAGATGCATGGTCTGGGGGCCCCTGTATGATAAGTGTTCAATCCCACAAGTTTGAACAGAGGGGGAATACGTGAGGCAGTGACAGATGTCATATATGAAGGACGGTATGTTTCCCCCAGAATGTGCTTGGAGACCTTGTCAGACCTGCTGGAGTGTGTTGTAGTCACAGTCACCGCTGTGAGTGCAGCACAAAATAAGAGTGTGAACTTGGTCAAACTATTTGACCAAGTATTTTGTTTAAATAAACCTGTTAGGGCTTTTATTTTTGGAAAGTTCTGTAGGTTTGGCAGTGGGACAGAACTCTCCCTCCAGTCCAGGTTTTGCAACAGGCTCATGTCCGGGGAAATATATTTAATCCTGCAGACCACAGCAGGGTGGGTCTCGGTTGGGATCCAGGCTGTTGGAGCAGCAACTTCTGTGTGGAGCAAACACAGGTCAGCTCTGAGAAACATGGACATTATAGCGGACCCCTGCTCCCAGGATTCCAAAAGCAGTGCATGAGCCTATCTGGACATTTATAGGACTGCATTTACGTGAATCGGCTAAGTTCCGGGTTTCCAGGTCTGTAAAACTTTAGAGTGTGAATAAAAGACTGTTGATATGAACAAGAACCTGGGCCACTGCCTCACTTGTCTGGCTCTAAGAAACCGCTGCCTCACACTTGCAAATGTGCTTTAATCCCTTAGGCGGCTTTCACACTATGTTTTTTTTAACATGCGTCATGAACGTTTTCTTTGCTGCAAAAGCGGATCCTGCTTTTACAGCAAAAAAACGCATGCAAACGCATGTGTTATTTTACAGGATCCTGTCACTTAAAGTTTATGGGCGGGCATTGGAGTCATGTAATCGGGAGTGAGGGGAACTGAACGTGAGAGACTGGGAGCCGGCTTCTGACAGCTGCTGAGGCTCGTAACCAAGGTAAACATCGGGTAACTTGCTTGTATACCCGATATTTACATTGGTTACGAGCGTCTGCAGCTGCTAGGAGCCAGTTCCCTGCACACGTAACCAACGTAAACATTGGGTAACTAAGACCGCGGTTACCCGATGTTTACCTTGGATACGAGCGTCCTCCGCTCTCAGGCGGGGGAGAGAGGAGAGGGCGAGAGGGGGAGGGAGGGAGGTGGAGAGAGAGGGGGGGGGGAGAGAGGGAGGTGGAGAGAGGGACTGATCACGCGAGGCTGGTTTCTGGGCATGGTCAGTAGAGCAAGCAGGATCCAGTCTATCAGCACGCCAGCGTTCACCTGCGTTTGCGTGCTGTTTAGTCAGGATCCAGCAATTTGCAGTATTTGGACGCAGCTCAAAAACACTACAAGTAGCGTTTTTGAAAAAAGTTTAAAAACTGCAAGTCGCTGTATCCTCACTATAACGCACGCAAACGCAGGTGAACGCATGTTGACGCGAGTCCATTGCAAATGCATTGAAATGAAAACGCATTTGCACTGGATCCGTTTTTGCGTTAAAAAAGTTCATGAAGGATGTTAAAAAAACATAGTGTGAAAGCAGCCTTACCGGCAAATGACACGCTATGTACGTCATCTGTCGTCTCCTTTTCTTTGAAGCAGGCTCGTATGCCGAGCCCGCATCTTTCCCTGCACGTTGGCTGATTTAATAAGCTGACATGTGCCTCTAACAGAGTGTAGGTGGAACGGCGCTCCAACTACGGCTGTTAACATGTTAAATGCTACTGTCAATCTCTGGTAGGGGGCGCGCTGTTATGTCTCCTCATCAGCGCCCCCGAGCATGTGATGGAACATTTCTATGTATGGAGGAGTCAGGAGACACGGCCAATGACCGGCAAGACATGGACACTTTTGGCGGACAGTTATCTCATGCATTGCCAGCTTTAGCCTTTCTGCGCATCCATTAACATGTGGTGTAATAAAAGAGACAGCAAAACAGTAATACAAAGGTACATTTATTTCATTAAAATAACTCTTTCATAGATAGCGCACAATTTAGAAACTAGAATTCTTGTGTAATGGAGATTTGTATTTCACATCACAAGACTAGGATCACATTGCTGTGAAGGAACTGATATATCATCACTTCTGTGTAACAGTCTATAAGTCATAAATACGTTTTTTGCAAACAAAATTTAAAGCAGGAGCGGCCATTTTTTCGGGAGTCCAATACTTTTGTGCTAAGAGTTAAGAAGACCCTTTTAGGTCCCATGCACACGTTGCATTTTTTGCCTAAGTCTGCATGTCTATCCTTATGCCAGCAAAGTCAATGAGAATTCTGAAGTGTTGTGCGCACGTTGCTTCTTTACTCCTTGCAGTTTTGGATGCAGAAAAAAGAAGCAGCAGGTCAATTGTTGGTGCTTTTTTTTCCCTGCGTTTTTTTAACCCTTCCAGGGAATGATTTCACAAAAAAAAAGCATGGCACAAAAAAAATTTCTGCCCCAAAGTGCAATTTTTGGTGCAGAAAATTCCTGCAACCAAAAACCCGACATGAGCACATAGCCTAAAGGGGGCTTTACACGCTGCGACATCGCTAATGCAAACTCGTTGGGGTCATGGAATTGGTGACGCACATCCGGCCGCATTAGCGATGCCGTTGCGTGTGACACCTATGAGCAATTTTGCATCGTCGCAAAAACGTGCAAAATCGCTCATCGGTGACATGGGGGTCCATTCACAAAAATCGTTACTGCAGCAGTAACTAAGTTGTTCCTCGTTCCTGCGGCAGCACACATCGCTATGTGTGACACCGCAGGAACGAGGAACCTCTCCTTACCTGCATCCCGGCCGTTATGCGGAAGGAAGGAGGTGGGCGGGATGTTACGTCCCGCTCATCTCCGCCCCCCCGCTTCTATTGGGTGGCGGTTCAGTGACGCAGCTCTGACGTCACTGTGACGCTAAACGAACCGCCCCCTTAGAAAGGAGGCGGTTCGCCGGTCACAGCGACGTCGCCAGGCAGGTAAGTAGTGTGACAGTTCTGGGCGATGTTGTGCGGCACGGGCTGCGATTTGCCCGTGTCGCACAACAGATGGGTGCGGGTACCCACGCTAGCGATATCGGTACCGATATCGCAGCATGTAAAGCGTCCTTTACACATTCCCAATTATCAGACGGTGTAAAAAGGCCACCGATTTATCCGACAAACGAGCAAAATGATCATTTGTCAGGGAATCAGAAAGTGTATGCAATCATAAAAATCATCGTTGTCGGTAGCACATTGCCCGTAGAAGTATAAATTTGCAGACAAAAAAATATTTTTCCAGAAGCCACAGTAAAATTTTCTCTAAAACAAGAACTTACGAAGAGCCAGTTTTCTGGTGAGCCGGTAAACAATGAGTATTTTGAGGTTTTTTTTATTTTCATTAATTTTGTTTTTCCTGCAGAGGTATTGAAAAACGCCTGGTGGAAAAAAAATATGGTACCTATCACTTGTTTGAGGAGAATCCTGAAGGAAATGTCTTCACACTATGCACTGTTGAATTAAAAGACTGAAAAAAATTAAAAAAAAAAACTATTCAAAAACAACTTCATGAAAAGCTTCAAGAAAAGAAAAACTTTTTCAACAGCTCCCCGAAACAGGAGTATTTCCTGGAGGAGCTTTTGCTTGAATTTGTGGTTTTTTAGCATTTTGAAAAAACTTTACACATGCCCTAATAATACTCAATTTGTCAGATATTTATGCCGATTTATGACCAGTTGAAAGTAGAACTTTGATGTGGTCATAATACTGAATCTGTTAGATATTTATGACGATTTATGACCAGTTAAAAGTAGAACTTTGTTGCAGGGCTGTGGAGTCGGAGTCGGAGTCGTGGAGTCGGAGTCGGAGCTCATTTTGGTGGAGTCGGAGTCGGAGTCGGAGTCGGTATAAAATGCACCGACTCCGACTCCTAAAATATATAATAAATTGGGGACAGGAGTGCAATGCAGAATGTGCTGAATATTTTACTAAATAATAACATTTAGTATAATGCTTATATTTAAGTGAAAAATGTATTGTAGTACAATGTGAACATCAGACATTTAATTGTTTTTATGATACAATAATCAAGATATTTGGATAGAACATAAAATATTTATTGGAATACAACTTTAGAACACAAAAAACTAATAAATTGTAAATATGTAATATATATATATATATATATATATATATATATATATATATATATATATATATATATATATATATATATATATATATATACAGTGTATATACACACACAAGATATATATGTAATCTACTGTATATTACATAGTGTATTACATATTTACAATTTATTACAGTTTTTTGTGTTCTAAAGTTGTATTCCAATAAATATATTTTATGTTCTATCCAAATATCTTGATTATTGTATCATAAAAATTATTAAATGTCTGATGTTCACATACACATATTCATGTACTACAATAAATTTTTCACCTAACTATAAGCAATATATGTAGGAGTCGGAGTCGGAGTCGGAGCCGGAGTCGGAGTCGGAGCCGGAGTCGGAGTCGGTGCAAGAGAATTTGAGGAGTCGGAGTCGGAGTCGAAGGTTTGGCTTACCGACTCCACAGCCCTGCTTTGTTGTGGTTATAATTTGGCATCTGTCAAATATCTATACTGATTTATGACCAGCCGAAAGTAGAACTTTGATGTGGTTATAATTTGGCATCTGTCAAATATCTATACTGATTTATGACCAGTCGAAAAGTAGAACTTTGGTGTGGTCATAATACTGAATCTATCAAATATTTATGCTGATTTATGACCAGTCAAAAGTAGAACTTTGATGTGGTCATAATACTAAATCTGTCAGAAATGTATGCTGATTTATAACCAATTGAAAGTAGAACTTTGATGTGGTCATATATAAGCTTAAAAGAAAGCTCAAAACTGAAGGTCAAGCTAGTACATGACCATTTTGGAAACCGGAGAGTCCCCCCGGAGGCCCGAGTGTAGAAATGCCCCTCCCCTTCTTATAGTAGTTTGAACATCTAATCGATCATTTAACAAACTGGTTTATTATATAGAAGCAAAGGTAAATTTGTGAATGAGTGAAATACTTGAAAGAGTGGGCAATAATATTTTGACTCAACGTGAAGAAATGATTGAGACTTTTTCACCATTTTTTTGCCATCAAAAAGTTTTGCTGAAAAACATTCAACTTTTTTGAGGTTTTAAGCCGCTCTCAAAACTTTTAAGAAGTGGATGGGATATTAGGCAAGGTAAGCTGTGCAACTAAGCTAAAGCCAGAATGATAAATTGCAATTAAAAAAGCCACTGATGGTGGTGCCTGGGAAAGATGCTACTTCTTAGAGATATAAAAAAGAAGACCAGGTGCATTTATGAGTCTTCTTTTAAGATTTGGAACTAAGAACGTTTTCAAAAGTTTTTGAAAAGTTGCAAAATCTCACGCCAGTAGGGTGTGAAGTAAAAACCTGAAGAAGCAGTGTTAGATTTAAGGATGCGCTAAGTTTATCAAACATTGCGTGACACTTTGGAGCATAAAAAAAAATAAAACAAAAACAAAAATATATATATATATATATATATATATATATATATATATATATATATATATATATATATATATATATATATATATATATATATATATATATATATATATATATATATATATATATATATATATATATATATAGCATCACAGCAATAAGAACAGATGACTTTAAAGACTTCTCCCTTCAATAAATTCCTCCCAATAATTACATGCATATTTAGCATTATGTTGAAGGATTCAGAAGGACATTAATTCTTTCATGATAACTTTTCGCTTATGTGTCTTATATAGTAAATATATTCATTATTTTTAATATTTTGTGCAGTCTTTGACTTAAAATCCAATTTTGCCAGATTAAATGAAGGCTTCTACTAAATTCTTGGAAGGATCCCTGTATAAATTACTGTAGAAACACCAGACACATATACCCCATAATCATTGAAAATGATCAGAAATGCGTCAAGCACTTGCCTGGTGAATCTTCTTAGCCCGCACTTAATTGGAAAGGATACATGAATAAAATATGCGTAATAGTATTATAAAATATTCATGGAAGTCCATACTTATGTAAAATTGTAAAAACTAAATGCTAACATAAAGCGATGACTTGAATGGCCAAATATCTCAGTCAGGTATTTCTAATATCGAGCAATAATTCCTAAGAGACAAGCGAAAGGAGCATTCAGATGATAAGTAATTCAGTAGTATTGAGTATTTCCTGCACGTCAGACTCCTCAGAATGCGGTCACCAACAGATAAAGACCTCAAGGTCTACAATCCTGTTCACATTACGTTATACAACCTACGTCAGAGGTATAAGTTGAGCAGACGCCCAACATATTGTATACGTTCAATGGAAAGCCAAAACCTATTCTCCTATATGGCAAATAAAAAATAGTTGCAGACTTCAGGCAAAGGTGCAATCCCTCCCTCACTCATCACTAGTTACGAGTACATGGGCATGGTAGTGCCCGCTCATCATTAGTTACGAGTACTGAGCACCTGAGTATGGTAGTACTCGCTCATCATTACGTGTACCGAGCACCCGAGCATGGTAGTGTCCGCTCATCACTAGTTATGAGTACCAAGCACCCAAGCATGGTAGTGCCCGCTCATCATTATGTATACCGAGCACCTGAGCATGGTAGTGCTCACTCATCACTAGTTACGAGTACTGAGCACCTGAGTATGGTAGTGCTCACTCATCATTACGTGTACCATGCACCCGAGCATGGTAGTTCCCCCTCATCATTACGTATACCGAGCACCCGAGCATGGTAGTGCTCGCTAATCACTAGTTATGAGTCCCAAGCACCTGAGCATGGTAGTGCCCACTCATCACTAGTTACGAGTACAGAGCACCCGCGCATGGTAGTGCTCACTCATCACTAGTTACGAGTACTGAGCACCTAAGCATAGTAGTGCCCGCTCATCACTAGTTACGAGTACAGAGCACCCGAGCATGGTAGTGCTCGCTCATCACTAGTTACGAGTCCCAAGCACCCGAGCATGCTAGTGCTCACTCATCACTAGTTACGAGTACTGAGCACCTAAGCATAGTAGTGCCCGCTCATCACTAGTTACGAGTACAGAGCACCCGCGCATGGTAGTGCCCGCTCATCACTAGTTACGAGTACAGAGCACCCGAGCATGATAGTGCCCGCTCATCACTAGTTATGAGTACTGAGCACCCGAGCATGGTAGTGCCCGCTCATCACTTGTTACGAGTACAGAGCACCCGAGCATGGTAGTGAATGGAAGTCATGAACTGCACACGACTAGGATTAATCACAATATCTCATATCCAAAGATTACAAAATGGGTTGTCCGGTATCCCTATCTTAGGTATAGTTTATGAATATCAGATCAGAGGGTGACCAACACTTGGCATCCCCACCAATCAGCTGTTTTCACTTCAGGCACTGGCCGGATATAAACAGTTAACGGAGCCGGAACAGAACGTCTCCATTCAATGTGGCCATTACTCTCCACTGGCACTTAGTCCCTATTCAACTGAACAAGTCATTAATGTGATGAGGTCGGACAGCCCTTTAAGATTTTTTATTTGAAGAGTTGAGAACAAAAATTTGAAAGACCTTGGTCCAGCCGCAATATTGGTACTTAATAGGCTATGAACATCTCTGACATTGAAACATTAAGTATGTAAGTGGTTAGCACCATGTGTTCCTGCCTGATGCGACACTTGGGAGCAATCGCAAAGGTAGAAATGTAAAGAAATAAGTAATGGGATGTCTGGTCTAAGGTCTGTAAACAGTTTCTCTGATGTCTTTTCTCAAAAGTTGGCAAGTATTTGAGATGCAGTCTAGTGACAGATACCCTCACTTTGCTTTCGTCCTACAGCCCTGAGTTATTTCCCTCCCTGAAAACATGGTTGGTTTTTTTCCACTCTGGTTTGGCTTGGATCTCTTTCTTTCCTTTCCTGCTACTATCTCTAAAAATGAGAAAAGGTAAAAGTGGAGCATACAAGAAGAGATTCAGCAGGATAGCCAGCTATGTGGAAGAGTTATATAAACTTTACGGCAGCAAGATGAGAGTAATTTTTGAATAATACTAGAAAGTTGAGATTCAGCAGGATAGCCAGCTATGTGGAAGAGTTATGCAAACTCTACGTAGGCAAAATGAGGGGAAATTTTTGAATAATACTAGAAAGTTGAGATTCAGCGGGATAGCCAACTATGTGGAAGAGTTATGCAAACTCTACGTAGGCAAAATGAGGGGAAATTTTTGAATAATACTAGAAAGTTGAGATTCAGCAGGATAGCCAACTATGTGGAAGAGTTATGCAAACTCTACGGTGGTAAAATGAGGGGAAGTTTTTGAATAATACTAGAAAGTTGAGATTCAGCAGCATAGCCAACTATGTAGAAGAGTTACACAAACTTTACAGCGGAAAAATGAGGGGAAGTTTTTGAATAATACTAGAAAGTTGAGATTCAGCAGCATAGCCAACTATGTAAGAGAGTTATGCAAACTCTACGTAGGCAAAATGAGGGGAAATTTTTGAATAAAACTAGAAAGTTGAGATTCAGCAGGATAGCCAACTATGTAGAAGAGTTACACAAACTTTACAGCGGAAAAATGAGGGGAAGTTTTTGAATAATACTAGAAAGTTGAGATTCAGCAGCATAGCCAACTATGTAAGAGAGTTATGCAAACTCTACGTAGGCAAAATGAGGGGAAATTTTTGAATAAAACTAGAAAGTTGAGATTCAGCAGGATAGCCAACTATGTAGAAGAGTTACACAAACTTTACAGCGGAAAAATGAGGGGAAGTTTTTGAATAATACTAGAAAGTTGAGATTCAGCAGCATAGCCAACTATGTAAGAGAGTTATGCAAACTCTACGTAGGAAAAATGAGGGGAAATTTTTGAATAATACTAGAAAGTTGAGATTTAGCAGGAAACCCAACTATGGTGAAGAGTTAAATAAAATCTACTTCAGCAAAATGGGAGAAAATTTAGAAAAATACTAAAATGTTGCATTTAGTAAGCAAATGAGCAGCAAAAATAAGTCAGTGAACAAGTGTATATACCCTGTGTAATAGTAATCATGGGAGTTAAAAACATAGTACTATGGAGAAAGCAATTGTGAATGGTGTAATATTAATATATTATGGTCAGGAGTGCTCTGGGACCTAAAAACTTAGAAATAAGGAAAACTTTGGTTCCACTGAGTCCACTACAGTGCTAGGAGGCAGAAGCTTAAAGGGAACCTATCACCACTTTTTTGGCGTATAAGCCTTGGCCACCACCACCAGGCTCTTATATATAGCATTCTAACATACTGTATATAAGAGCCCAGGCCGCTGTGACAACATAAAAAACACTTTATAATACTTACCTAACGGTCGCTCTGCGGTGAATGAGGGCCTAATGGGCGTTTCCGTTGTCCGGTGCCAGCGCCACCTCTTTTGGCAATCTTTGTTCTCCTTCTTCTCTAGCCGCGGTGCATGATGGGATCGACGTCATATACACTCGCCGGCATTCAGGTCCTGAGCAGGGCAGATCAAAGTATTGTAGTGCGCCTGCACAGGACCGGCGAGTGTGTATGACGTAGGACGTGTCATGCACCCAGGCTTCAGAAGGTGGTGGTGGCCGGAGCTTATACACCAAAAAAATGGTGACAGGTTCCCTTTAATATCGACTACCAATTTAAATTGACATCAAGGAGCAAAATGGACAAATAAGTAGTAGACAAAGGTAATTCGGTTTCACAAACTGCTCCATAAGTGGTTTATGACAAAGATTGGTGACAGGGCAGGAAACTTCAAGCAAACAGATGGCAATCCGGGAATGCAGCTTTTCTGTAGGGTAAGGCAAGTAACATCAAAGAGTATGACGGTATAGACAGTTGTATGACCATATTAAATGGTGGTGAAGTAATAATTCAGGTGTTTACAACCAAATTCTTAGATAGAAATAAAATAAAATTATTTTTCATTTTTTAATTGCTATCTTTTTTTTTTTTTTTCCTATTTCATTATTATTGTAGGAGATCGGCCCGGAATCCTCCGAGCATCGGTGGAAACTAAGCGACTGGATCTCTCTACCATGGTGGTAAAATCAAAGTTCTTTTTCACATGTTAGAGTCCATGGCCACCGAACCAGAGCCATGAAAAGCTCCTCCTATTTGTCGTCAGCCCTGACGCTTCTTCTAAAAAGTAGGACGAGTGCGATGGCAAAGTTATAATGTGATGACCATGACGCCACGCCGGGACTACTAATCAGAAGAGACGCCAGCAATTTTTTTACACTGCAACAACCAAAAGCAACCGAGCAAAGTTCATTTTAAATCAATAGATCCTGGAATAACAATAATCTCAACAATTGGATGTGTTTAAAAAAAAATGTTCCTGTGCGAAGATAACCTTATATATGTGTCCCTGCTGTGTACTGTGTAATGGTCGTGTCTGACCGTACAGGAACATGGTATGATCATATCACAGCTACTGGGCAGGGGAGGGCGCAAAAGAGTGCACAGAAAGGACAGCACAGGATCATAGATGATTCTTTCTGTGAGGTAAAACATTTTTCTAAAAAAAAAAACCTGCAGAGAAATGTTTTAACTCACAGAAAGAATAATCTAAGATGCCATGCTGTAATCTTTGTATACTTTTTTTACTTCCTCCCATGCCCAGGATATGTGGCGTGATCAGACCATGTCCCTGTACAGTCAGACACGGCCATTACACAGAACACAGCATGGACACATATATAGGATTATCTCAGCACAGGAACATTTTATGTAATCCCATCCAATTGTGGAAATTATTATTACTCCAAGATCTATTGAATAAAATACACTTTAAAATGAACTTACTTTGTGGGAAAATCCCTTTAAAGGGAACCTGTCAGGTCAAGATTTTCTATATAAGTAAAAGCAGAACAAGTTTAGCATCCAAAACGTTGCGTCCTGCTTCTTTTTCAGTCTTCGGGCGCAGCACAGAGTGATCGCGGCTGTTGTCCAATTGTGCCCACTTCTCAATTGATTAATATCCCCGCTCGGTAGGTTATAAGTGAAGTCGGGCGTTAACCAACTAAACGATGTGCATTGACTGCTACCTGTGACAGACACATGTTCTGGATGCTAATCATCACCTCTAACATGCTCAGTCTTACAGGTTTCCATTAAAATCTTTCAAGTTTGCTTTGGAAAATAAGATTATGAAGACAAAGATGCCTGAAAAAGTCTTTATCGATGGCCTACTGACATTATTCACGGTTCGGTTCAGCATTCTTAAGACTACACAAATGCAACGAATCCGTATATAACACTACATTATAGAGGTTGTGCACTACTTTTACATTGATGGATCATCCTTAGGATAGGTCATGAATGCCTGATCAGCCGGGGTCTGACACCCGTCACCCTTGCTGATCACCTGTTCTCGGTCCCGGCAGTAGGTGGCCGGAAATGCTCAGTTCCGAAGCTGCTGCGTTTTCTGATAGTGGCGCAGCCTAATACTACACATCCGCCTCCCATTCAGATCAATAGGAGGTGGATGTGCAGTACCCGGCCGCGGCCACTATCAGAAGATGGAGCAGCGACGGAACTGGGCATTTCTGGCTGCCTGCTGTCGCCGCCGTCACAGAGAACAGCTGATCTGCGAGGGTGCGGGATGTCGGACCCTTGCTGATCAGACATTGATGACCTATCCTAAGGGGTACTTTGCACACTGCGACATTGCTAGCCGATTGTAGCGATGCCGAGCGCGATAGTCCCCGCCCCCGTCGCAGATGCGCACTCTTGTGATAGCTGTCGTAGCGAACATTATCGCTACAGCAGCTTCACACGCTCATAACTGCCCTGCGACGTCGCTCTGGCCAGCGAACCGCCTCCTTCCTAAGGGGGCGAGTCGTGCGGCGTCACAGCAACGTCACACGGCAGGCAGCCAATAGAAGCGGAGGGGCAGAGATGAGCGGGACATAAACATCCCGCCCACCTCCTTCCTTCCGCATTGCCGGCGGGACGCAGGTAAGGAGATGTTTGTCGCTCCTGCGGCTTCATACACAGCGATGTGTGCTGCCGCAGGAACGAGGAACAACATCGTACCTGCGGACGCACCAACATTGTGAAAATGACCGATGTGACACAGATCACAGATTTTTGACTGTTTCACGCTCGTTCATCTTCTCTGCTAGGCTTTACACGTTGCGACGTCGTTACTGGTGCCGGATGTACGTCACTTTTGATTTGACCCCGACGATATCGCAGTAGCGATGTCGCAACGTGCAAAGTACCCCTAAGGATGGGCCATCAATGTAAAAGTAGTGGGCAACATCTGTAAGCAGTCAAGAAGCGGAAGACGTCGAACTATGGAGCCTACATGATCATCCCCATGGCTAAGCCGGTTCCGCTAACCTGCTTACATCGGAATCGGAATATATCTTCACTTTTTCTTACTTTAGCAGAAAAGCTTGATAAAAAATATTGGAATCACGGCAGGGAAAGAATTAGGACCATCATCCTTGGATAAAAAAAATCTAATGTGTGCACTATTTCCCTTAAAATGTTTATCCTTTAATCTGATTTGAAGTAATATAATATCATATTAAAGAACTTTTTAGCAATTCTCTTTCCCACAAACTTTATATCATTATAGATGGGAGGGACAGCACGAGAGCGAAGATGTTTCCTTCTACAGCCGTAGAGATCACCTCAAAGTATATATATAATGAGCGTATACGCATCAAGAGAGAAGCCGGGAACTTTTCTACGTCCATGTCTCCTTCATCAGCGCCTGATGAAGACTCTTAGGTTGGAGGGATCCAGATGCCAGGTCATAGTTTATTTCAGAGCTTCTTCATCTTCAGGGGATATGTTTGTGCCCGGAGTATCAGATGAAGATGCCACCTGAAACATAGAAAAGGTGAAAAGAAACAGTAAAGTCTCAATCAGTCGTCTGAATTGGACACAACTCCCATAACAGCAGAGATAACCCTGTTCCCAATCACTTAAAGGGTTATTCCCATCTCCAAGATCCTATCCCAATATGTAGTAGGTGTAGTAATAATAATAATAATAATAATAATAATAATATTAAATCCCTCCAATTAGAAATGTAGTATAGCTCCTCTGATTCACTATGTCCCTTGCCTCATAATCAGGGCAATGCAGGACCTTAGGTATCCATGGTTACGACCACACGTATATAGTCACAGCTGGTTAGTTAGTTGCTCATGGTCGTAACCATGGATACCTAAAGGTCCTGCAATGACTTGAACATGAGTTAAGCGACATAGTGATTTAAATGTTTCAAGTCCACATTATGTTCATTTCTCTTCCTGATACTCTGAGTTTTATGTGCAGATTTTACTCACAGACTTGCAGATGCAGTTTAAAGGGTGCTTTACACGCTGCGACATCGCTAATGATATATCGTCGGGGGTCACGTCGTTAGTGACGCACATCCGGCATCGTTAGCGACATCGCAGCATGTGACACCAAGGAGCGACGATCAACAAGCGCAAAAACGTGAAAAATCGTTGCTCGTTGACACGTTGCTCCTTTCCTTAATATCGTTGCTGCTGCAGGTGTGACACCCCGGGAACGACGAACATCTCCTTACCTGCGTCCACCGGCAATGCGGAAGGAAGGAGGTGGGCCGCATGTTCCGGCTGCTCATCTCCAGCCCTCATCTGCTATTGGACGGCTGCCGTGTGACGTCACTGTGACGACAGAAAGGAGGCGGGTCGCCGGCCAGAGCGACGTCGCAGAGCAGGTATGTGCGTGTGACACTGCCGTAGCGATAATGATCGCCACATATCGCACCAACGACGGGGGCGGGTGCTATCGCGCTCGACATCGCTAGCAATCGCTAGCTATGTCGCAGCGTGTAAAGCACCCTTAAGGCCCTGTGCGCACACTGCGTTTTTACCCACTTTTTTTTTGCGTTTTTGCTGCAGAAATTTCTTGAGAAAATGGTTGAAATCTTTCTGCAGACATTCCCCAGCAAAACCTATGGGAAAAAAAAAAAGCTGTGCGCACGCTGCATTTTTTTCCTCAAGAACATTCTTTCTGCAGAATTTCTTGAAAAAAAGAAGGTGCATGTCACTTCTTTTCTGCAGGTACCTGCGTTTTTTGCCATAGATAATGGTAAAAAAATGCAGGGATAGACCTTAGGAAAAAAATGCATCAAAAACGCGGTAAAAACACATGCGTTTTCGGTGCGTTTTTTGAACGCAAGTGCGCTAATCTTTCAGCCTCTCAAGATATTTCTTGAGAAAAATCCGTTTTCTAGTGCGCACAGTGCCTAAGGCTGTGTGCGCACTGGAAAATGGAATTTTCTCAAGAAAATTCCGCAGGCACTGAAAGATTACCGCACCCGAAAACCGCATGCGGTATTGCCGCGGTTTGCTGCGGTATTGTTCGCGGTATTGCCGCGTGTGGGTTGGTACATGTGCTTTATTGCATTCAATGCAATAAAGCACATTGAAGGAAAAAAAAAATCATTTCCTTCTGAGATAGATAGATAAAGAGACAGATAGAAAAATAGATAGAGAGATAGATAGATAGATAGATAGATAGAGGACAGATCGCTGCATTTCTCACGGTCGGTAGTGAGTTCACATTACCGGCTGTGGGAAATGCCCTGTGGTTACCTCTGCTGTCTCGTTGTGAGGCTGCATTCAGCGCTGTGTGTCAGTCGCGGCTCGATGTAAGCAGTGCAGGACCTGTGGATTACGCCGGGGCGGTGGATTACGTCGGAGGTTTGTTTGGGAGGGGTTAATAAAAGGGTGAACGAGGCTTAGTTGTGTTTTATTTAAAATAAAGGATTTTTCGGTGTGTGTTTATTCACTTTACTTAGGGGTTGATTATGTCAGCTGTCTCATAGACGCTGCCATGATCAAGCCTGGAGTTAATGGCGGTGATCTGCCGCCATTAACTCCTTGTATTACCCTGACTGCCACTGCATCACGGCAGCAGGAAGAGCTGGGGACACTCCGGTACTGCCGCATAATGCATGCGACGATCCCGGGGCAGCTGCGGTTGATATTCTCGGCTGCGGGAGGTGGGAGGGAGGCGGGGGACATTAACCCTACCCCTCGCCCTCCCCGGCCTGAGAATACCGGGCCGCCGCTGTGTGCTTACCTCGGCTGGACGGTAAATATACAGCGGAGCCCACGTGTTTTGTTTTCTATATTTCCGTTTGATTTCTATGTGTGTTCTATGTGTCTGTGTCTGTGTTCTATGTCTGTGATGTCTGTGTGTGTCGGTGATCTGTGTGTGTTTACTCTCTGCTCCGCTTCCTCTTCCTGTAATGACATCACTTCCCTGCAAAACCGCAGGCAAGCGATGTACATTAGTGCAGGTAAACCGCGAAATACCGCAGGGAATGACGCAGGAAACGCAGTGAACCGCACAGAATTTGCTGCCTGCGTTATTCCCTGTGGGATTTCATGATTACATTGCAGTCAATGGAGTGAAATCCCGCAGCGACGTGCGGAAAAGAATTGACATGCAATTGTTTTTGCTGTGGGAATCCCGCAGCAAAACATGCAGCTGTCAAATTCCGCATAGTGCGCACAGGATTTTTTTTTCCCATAGGTTTTGCTGGTGATTCACTGCAGAGATGTTATGAACATTTTCTGCAGCGAAACATGCAGCAAATCCGCAGAAAATCCGCGGCAAAATCCGGTAAGTGCGCACAGGGCCTTAGTGTATTTCCACAGTGGAATCGCATCAAAAACATACTGTATATAATACGCACCTAAGTATATCAATAAAGTTTTGCCAAAGCCAAATAACCAGAGATATCAAAAACTAAGCAGTTTTATATAAAGCATGACATACTAACAAAAAAAACAATCAAAAACGTAGCATCAAAAATGCGAAATGCACTGAAAAAAACACAAGTAACCTAATATAAATAAAAGGTGCAGAAATGCTGTGGAAAATATGAAAAATCCAAAAAATAACCAAATACTCATCATGTGAACGAAGGCTTAAAGGGAATCTGTCACCAGGTTTTTGCTCCCCCATCTGAGAGCAGCATAATGTAGAGGCAGAGACCCTGATTCCAGCGATGTCACTTACTGGACTGTTTGATAAAATCAATGTTTTCTCTGCTGCAGTTCTAGTAGTTATACAGAGCTCAGGAATATGCTGGACTACCTGCAGCACACCACGTAGTCCTGTAATGATAATCTACTGCTGATTAAACAGTGATTTTATCAAAAGTACACTAAGCAGCCCAGTAAGTGACACATCGCTGGAATCAGGATCTCTGCCCCTATATTATGCTGCTCTCAGATTAAGAGGCAAAAACCTGGTGACAGTTTTCCTTTAAAGGCATGGCTCTTCTTAGTGTACTTATAATGTATTTGTCCAAATTAGGGCCTCATTCAGACGTCAGTGATTTTACTCGTGCATAAAATAATGTATCCGTATTTGGTCAGCGTTTAAGCTCAAATTTCTCATATAAATAAATAACAAAATTGCAAATAACTAAATGTCAAAAATATAATTTTACACGGATGGCATCCACAGACCAAAAAACATCTATGGGTGATCTGTGGCTCGCCTCAAAATTGGACAAGTCTCCGTGACGGGACGGACATGTGAACAGTTCCCACAGACAATAATGGTTTTGTGTTCTATCAGTGTAAACAGGGATTGAACAGGTACGAGAAAAACAAAACTCTAAATGAGGTCTAAAAGCTTAAACGCACTACTTACCAGGACACCAGCGCAGAAGCAGACACAGCAGACACCAGCGACCACGAGAGCTAGAAAGATGTACTCGAAGATCAGGATTCCAAAGGCAAATTTGTAACAGAGATCGTTGCAGCGTCTTGGATTTTCTTGGTAAATTCTGAACACCCAGACACTACCTGGGGAAAAAAAAAGAGAAAAAATGCATAAAAGAGAAAAACATATATTTTATGTCTTTTTATGAAATGACAAATTGTTACAGAGCTGCATTTTAAAAATTACAAAAAAGAAAATGGGCAGATGCTAAAGTTTGGGCACCCTTAGAGACATGTGTGTTCAGATATCTTTGATCAAGGTTTCAGACCTTAATTAGCCTGTTAGGGATATGGCTTGTTCACCATCATCGATAGGAAAAGGCCGGGTGGTGCAAATTTCACGACTCTTCTAACCTTGTGACAAAAACAACATCCATAGGTTCTTCTAAGCAGCTACCTAGCACTCTGAAAATGATGAAGGCCCACAAAGCAGGAGAAGGGTATAAGAAGTGTTGTCAAGTTCACTTTCCTCATTTAGAAATGTAATTAAGAAATGGCAATTAACAGGAACAGTGGAGTTCTAGATAAGGTCTGGAAGACCAAGCAGAATTTCTGTGAGAGCTGCTTGTAGGATTACTAAAGAGGCAAATCAGAATCCTCTGCCTGACTGCAAAAGACCTTATCTTAGGAAGATTTAGTAGCCTCTGGAGCTGTGGCACATTGTTCTACTGTTCAGAGACACCTGGAAAAATATGGTCTTCATGGAAGAGTCATCAGAAGAAACCTCTCCTGCGTCCTCACCATAAAATTCAGCATCAGAAGCATGCAAAAGAATATATAAACAAGCCCTGTAGACCGATGAGGTTAAAATAGAAGTCTTTGGCCACAATGATCAAAGGTACGTGTGGAGAAAAAAGGGCACAAAATTTAATGAAAAGAATATCTCGCCAACCATTAAGCATGGGAATGGATCAATCATGTTTTGGGGTTGTGTTGCAGCCAATGGCACAGGGAGCATTTCCCACGTAGAGGGAAGAATGGATTCAATGAAATTTCAATAAATTCTTCATGCAAACATAACACCATCTGAACTTAAAAAGAGGAGAAAAGAAGATTTCTTCTACAAATGGATAATGATTCTAAACAAAAGTAAAAATCCACAATAGACTACCTGAAAAGCCGCAAGCTGAAAGTTTTAGAACAGACCTCACCGTCCCCTGATCTGAATATCATTGAAAATCTGTGGCTAGACCTCAAAAGAGCAGTGCATGCAAGACGAGCCAGGAATCTCACAGAACTGGAAGACGAGCCACGAATCTCACAGAACTGGAAGACGAGCCGGGATTCTCACAGAACTGGAAGACGAGCTAGAAATCCCACAGAACTGGAAGACGAGCCAGAAATCTCACAGAACTGGAAGACGAGCCGGGAATCTCACAGAACTGGAAGACGAGCCGGGAATCTCACAGAACTGGAAGACGAGCCGGGAATCTCACAGAACTGGAAGACGAGCTGGGATTCTCACAGAACTGGAAGACTAGCCATGAATCTCACAAAACTGGAAGACGAGCCAGGAACCTCACAGAACTGGAAGACGAGCAGGGATTCTCATAGAACTGGAAGACGAGCTAGAAATCTCACAGAACTGGAAGACGAGCCAGGAAACTCACAGAACTGGAAGACGAGCCAGAAATCTCACAGAACTGTAAGACGAGCCAGGAATCTCACGGAACTGGAAGACGAGCCAGGAATCTCACAGAACTGGAAGACGAACCAGGAATCTCACAGAACTGGAAGACGAACCAGGAATCTCACAGAACTGGAAGACGAGCCAGGAATCTCACAGAACTGGAAGACGAACCAGGAATCTCACAGAACTGGAAGACGAGCCAGGAATCTCACAGAACTGAAAGACTTTTTCAAGGAAGAATGGATGAAAATCCCTCAAACAAAAATTAAAAGTCTCTTAGCTGCTACAAAAAAAGTTTTTTGAGCTGTGATATTGCCAAAGGGGGTGCTACTAAGTACTAACCCCGTGCAGGGTGCCCAAATTTTTGCATTGGACCGTTTCCTTTTTTGTTAATTTTTTTTTTTTGCCTAAAATACAAAGCAAATGTGTCATCTTTAACTTTATGCCTTTTTTTAGAGATCAGTGCATCTTCAACTTGCTTAACTGTTCACAATAACAGTAATTTTAACCAGGGGTGCCCAAACTTTTGCAGACAATAATCGAACCCCAGAAGAGCAGCGGTGGAGACACAGCACTGGACCCAGGGAGGGTGAGTAAAGCACATGCTATTTTTTTAAATAAATTGTAACCAGAAAACAGGGGTTTCCCAAAAGTCAGATAACACATAATATGACCTATAACCAGAATAGGTCACCATTATTAGATAAGTGGGGTCCAACATTCGGCATGTCCATTGAATAGTTATTAGCTCCGGTAGTGTCAGGTGTAAACAATGAATGGAGCTGAACAACAGTACCCAGCAGCAGCTGCTACACATTAGAAAAAGCTGTGCTGATCCATACTGTACACTGTTTACATCCAGTACTGGCAGAACTAGGGCGGCACGGTGGCTCAGTGGTTAGCACTGCAGTCTTGCAGCGCTGGGGTCCTGGGTTCAAATCCCACCAAGGACACCATCTGCAAAGAGTTTGTATGTTCTCCCCGTGTTTGCGTGGGTTTCCTCCGGGTTCTCCGGTTTCCTCCCACACTCCAAAAACATACAGATAGGGACTCTAGATTGTGAGCCCCAATGGGGACAGTATTGCCAATGTATGTAAAAGCGCTGTGGAATTAATAGCGCTATATAAATGAATAAAATTATTATTATTATTATTATTAACTGATAACAGCTGATTGTGAGGAGCTGGGTGTTGGATCCGCTACCTTCCTGATCTGCCACCCATAGAAAGGGTCAACCATATTATACACTTGGAAAATCCCTATTTTCCTAGTAAACTGCTTTTATTTTCATAGGAAAAGCCATTTAATATACCTGCAATAAACCAACAAAAGGAGAAAACGCCCAGCACACTTTCAATGGTATATGCCAACTTTTCACCGACCATCTTCAACGGAATTAGTGAAAAAGCCAACAAGTGAAATACCCCGGCCACTATCAAGTAGATTGGGATTTTTGGCTCGATTGGACAGTTGTCAACATGCATGGATCCTGTAGGGAAAAAAAAAAAAAATCATGAGAATCACCGTCTTTTATAGTTATAGCCAATTATGAAGATATTCCATTGTCTGGATATGGCCCATTGTGCTCATCTTACCTATGATAATCATGGCAATGCTGAGCAACGTCCAGAGCAATACGGAGAAGATCTGCGAGACTGAAATAAAAGACAAAATACATCAGGAGGCCCTCATACCCTCCGAAAGGGGAAAACATGGACACATAGTTCATTCTTCCTTCAATAGACCAGGACTTGTTTTCTCAAAGGCTAGAACCAAATATCCGTATTTTCGCTCCATTGTCCATTTTATTAACTGCAGATGTTTTTAGTCTGTCAGCAGGCAGGTTTTTGTTATGTAATCTGAGAGCATCATGATGTAGGGACAGAGACCCTGATTCCAGCGATGTGTCACTCACTAGACTGCATTTTGTCGTTTCATTAATATCATTGTTTTATCAGCAGGAGATTATCATTACAGGACTAGGTGTCTCATGCCTCCTAGTCCAACCACTCCCCCACCACTGATTAGCAGCTGTCAATACACAGTGTACACAGAAAGCTGCCAATCAGTGGCGCGGGTGGGGCTATACACAGCTCTTCATTCTCTATTGTGTATGTTTTGCAAAACATTATATGTCATAGCTATTTCCATTTTTTAGTCCAACTTGCGAATGTTTCCATTTTTACACACACACACACACATATATATGAGAGAAAGAGAAGGGGAGATATATATATATATATATATATATATATATATATATATATATACATACATACATACATACATACATACATACATACATACACACATATATATCTATATCAATATATATATCTATATCAATATATATATATCCATCCATAGAGATACATATATGTATATATAGTATATATATAGTATATATATAGTATACATAGTATATACAGTATATATAGTATAAAATATATATATATATATATATATATATATAAAATTTTCTAGCTGCAAACCTCTGGTTTTGAATGCAATATCTACATAGGTGCATAGAGGCCCATTTTCAACAACCACCACTCCAGTGTTTTAATTGTACATTGTGTTTGCTAACTGTGTTAGAAGGCTAATGGATGTTTAGAAATCCCATGAAAACCCTTAAGCAAATATGCTAGCACAGCTGAAAACAGTTTTGCTGATTGAGGAAACTATAAAACTGACCTTCCTTTGAGCTAGTTGAGAATCTGGAGCATTACATTTGTTGGTTCCATTAAACTCTCAAAATGGCCAGAAAAAGAGAACTTTCATGTGAAACTCTACAGTCTATTCTTGTTCTTAGAAATTAAGGGTATTTTATGCGAGAAATTGCCAAGAAACTGAAGATTTCCTACAACGGTGTATACTAATCCCTTCAGAGGAGAGCACAAACAGGCTCTAACCAGAGTAGAAAGAGCAGTGTGAGGCCGCGCTGCACAACTGAGCAAGACAAGTACATTAGAGTCTCTAGTGTGAGAAATCGACGCCTCACAGGTCCTCAACTGGCAGCTTCATTAAATAGTACCCGCAAAACGCCAGTGTCAACGTCTACAATGAAGAGGCGACTCCGGGATGCTGGCCTTCAGGGCAGAGTGGCAAAGAAAAGCCATATCTGAGACTGGTTGCTTCTTATAATCCGGTGCGTCTTATAAAACGAAAAATACAGTATATAAGGGAAATTCTGTTTATGTGTGTGCTCTCGGGTGCACTGTTTTCAGGCACTACTAGGTGTCACTGCTCCCTAGTCCCTTAGCTTGTGGTTGGGATGGAGGACAGGGCTGAAGGAGTTAGAGGTAAAAATCTGCCCAGCAACAAGAGTTGGCTATTGGGATTAGTCAGATGGGGACACGGCTGAGTAGAGAAGAAGCTGTACCTGAGGGAGGCATAGCGAGAGAAGCCCAGATTCGTCAGACCCTCAGGGTCACCCCAGATCAAGTGGACAAAGGACACTCTTCAGTAGCCGGGTGCAGAAGTAGGCACGGACCGACCCTGAAGTTGTGGCCTTGAGTCTAGTGGTGTTTCCGGGAAGCAACTGACTCCAACTGCCCTTCTGCTCCAAGGGAGGTTTCTGGCCTCCTCGAGCTCGCCTTAGGTCTAGGTGTGAAGTACCATAGACGTGGGCGACCGGGTCACCACAGAGACGGTGGTGAAGGAACTCCGCCCGGTGGTGAATCACATCCCTGTGGGAGGAGACGCGATTAGATCCAGGTGGGACTCCATGAATTTACTAGCTGCCACTGTGGTGTTGCCGGGGAAAACAGACAATCCTATAGTAGATGGAGAGATGTGCACGAGGGAGCAGTGTGCAGGAAAATGGGAAATGATCCCAAACCGTAACACTGATGTAACATTCCAGCTATGTGCCCGCAGCGGATGTGCTCCACAGAAACTGTGCAAGGTATTCAGTAAAGAAGTGTTAAAGGGAACCTGTCAGGTGCAATATGCCCCCCGGACCACGAGCAGTTCTGGGTACATATTGCTAATCCCTGCCTAACTGTCCCTGGATCTAGTACCATAGATAAAGAGATCATTAGAAAAAGTATTTCTAAAGATCCTTTATCATATGCTAATTAGCGCAGGTGCGTGCTAACATGCTATTCAATGCAGCGTCACCAGCGGTGATGCTGTACCTGTGTCCACGGTGAACGCTGAAGCTGAATGCCCCGCTCTTTCGGTTATGCGCATTATGAAGCCGGGTGTACACATCCCGGCTTCAGATGTGGCGCCCCTGACCTGGTCAGGCACCACTGAGTACTGCACTCATGCTCGGACAGTGCTTCCAGGTAGTTCCAAAGGCCGGAAAGGGGTGTGTACGCACAGACACATATCAACCAGGTCTCCCACACCTTAGAGGGGACCCGCTAGTCAGACCCTGCACGTGTAGTAGCCGTTAGCAGGGGAGAACGGTTATCAGCAAGTCGGTCAGAAAGACGCTGAGGAAGTCAGCTGGTCGAGTATGGAGACTCCTGGTGACTAGGAACGCACGGGGAACAGGTCCCTAGAGTAGACGTCAATTTATTGATCTGCTAAACCTGCCGGTGAGGGGAACCATAAGTCCCACACCAACCAACTAGAGTCTGAGCCTCAGCAGCAACGAAGGTACCCATAAAGAGGATCGAGCCTGGAGCCATCTTCCTTGGTCCACGCTGCCGGCAAACGGGCCAAAAAGGGGAGAAAAGGCAGTAGCAACTTCCGTGGATGAATCCCACGGTACTTCAAGTCAGGGGTTATCCGAAACAAGAAGTGCTAGGAAGGCGAGTTAACGGTTACCCTTAGACCGGCCTAAAGGATACCTGGTTCCACCTGGTTTATCTCAGCATTGCCTGAGCTCCTCATAGAACATCTGAAAGTGAGTAAAACAGTTGAAAGACATCTTGGACTGAGACTGAGTTATTCTGGGACCTGTTGTTCCACGCACCCGAGCCCCTGGGGCCAGCCTCACTCATGGGAGGCCATACCACCAGACTTCAGACTCCATCAGCCCCAGACGCTCGTTAAATCTGCAGTGGCGGTCACCTAAAACCCAAACCTTGAGTGGTGTCACGACTCCCATGTAAATAAACCTGACATACCTGTTGCCAGAAATACCAAAAAGTGGAGACCCTGTGGCATCCCTGAAGGTGGAGTGAAGTCCCAGGGGCGACTGCTGCAGGTGGGCTACACACAGACACGTCTAGTGTGGGGCATTCGGGTTCAGCGTTTTCTGCAGACACAGGTACAGCATCACCGCTGGTGCCGCTGCATTGAATACTATGTTAGCACGCCGCTGTGGGTATACTAACATGCTAAGAGGGCATACTAGTCGAGGGATGTAACACCCATACAACTAGTCCCTGCACTCATTAGCATATCATAAAGGAACTTTAGAAATACTTTTCCTAAAGATCCCTTTATCTATGCTTCTAGATACAGGGACGATTGAGCACCTAGAACTGCTCGTGGTTCTGGGTGCATATTGCACCTGACAGGTTCCCTTTAAATGTTATCCTGGACTTCATGTCTAAATTTGTTCTAATGAAGAGAAGCTGCAATGTTCCTGGTTGCACTGTGGAGGGGGCAGGAGTGCGCACAGAAGAGAAACAGGGGCTCACCTATGCCCATGACTACGGCCCCCCACAACCCCTACAACATCCCAAACAAAGAAAAAACTGATAAGAAAAAAGTCATCTCATGTTCTTTTACACTCATATACATGCTGGGTCTTTTCTTGCTCATTTATAAATGCCGACTATGCTGACACCTAGTGTCCAACAGGAAAACTGTAATAAATGGAAAAGATAAAGCTAAAGGGGCCGATTCATTTGCACAAGAACAAGTTGTAAAAACATTTTGCAAGTTTTCTGGCAGATATTGATGAATTGGACC